>NC_063278.1:12440770-12748969 GCF_910591885.1 Bombus terrestris
GTTATACGTTATATCGTAATAGCATATAACGTTATACGTTATATCGTAATACTATATAACGTTATTGGATATATCATAATAGCATATAACGTTATACGTTATATCGTAATAGTATATAACGTTATACGTTATATCATAGTAGTATATAACGTTATACGCTTTATCGTAATAGTATATAACGTTATACGTTATATCGTAATAGCATATAACGTTATACGTTATATCGTAATACTATATAACGTTATTGGATATATCATAATAGCATATAACGTTATACGTTATATCGTAATAGCATATAACGTTATACGTTATATCGTAATAGCATATAACGTTATACGTTATATCGTAATACTATATAACGTTATTGGATATATCATAATAGCATATAACGCTATACGTTATATCGTAATAGTATATAACGTTATACGTTATAACGTAATACTATATAACGTTATACGTTATATCGTAATAGCATATAACGTTATACGTTATATCGTAATAGCATATAACGTTATACGTTATATCGTAATAGCATATAACGTTATACGTTATATCGTAATAGTATATAACGTTATATGTTATATCGTAATACTTTATAACGTTATACGTTATATCGTAATAGTATATAACGTTATACGTTATATCGTAATACTATATAACGTTATACGTTATATCGTAATAGGATATAACGTTATATGTTATATCGTAATAACATATAACGCTATACGTTATATCGTAATAGTATATAACGTTATACGTTATATCGTAATAGTATATAACGTTATATGTTATATCGTAATAGCATATAACGTTATACGTTATATCGTAATAGCATATAACGTTATACGTTATATCGTAATAGCATATAACGTTATATGTTATATCGTAATAGCATATAACGTTATACGTTATATCGTAACACTATATAACGTTATACGTTATATCGTAATAGCATATAACGTTATACGTGATATCGTAATACAATATAACGTTATATGTTATATCGTAATACCATATAACGTTATACGTTATATCGTAATACTATATAACGTTATTAGCTATATCACAATAGCATATAACGTTATACGTTATATCGTAATAGTATATAACGTTATACGTTATATCATAGTAGTATATAACGTTATACGCTTTATCGTAATAGTATATAACGTTATACGTTATATCGTAATAGCATATAACGTTATACGTTATATCGTAATACTATATAACGTTATTGGATATATCATAATAGCATATAACGTTATACGTTATATCGTAATAGCATATAACGTTATACGTTATATCGTAATAGCATATAACGTTATACGTTATATCGTAATACTATATAACGTTATTGGATATATCATAATAGCATATAACGTTATACGTTATATCGTAATAGCATATAACGTTATACGTTATATCGTAATAGCATATAACGTTATACGTTATATCGTAATAGCATATAACGTTATACGTTATATCGTAATAGTATATAACGTTATACGTTATATCGTACTAGTATATAACGTTATATGTTGTATCGTAATACTATATAACGTTATATGTTATATCGTAATACTATATAACGTTATACGTTATATCGTAATAACATATAACGCTATACGTTATATCGTAATAGTATATAACGATATACGTTATATCGTAATACTATATAACGTTATACGTTATATCGTAATAGTATATAACGTTATATGTTATATCGTAATAACATATAACGCTATACGTTATATCGTAATAGTATATAACGCTATACGTTATATCGTAATAGCATATAACGTTATACGTTATATCGTAATAGCATATAACGTTATACGTTATATCGTAATAGTATATAACGTTATACGTTATATCATAGTATTATATAACGTTATACGTTATATCGTAATAGTATATAACGTTATACGTTATATCGTAATAGTATATAACGTTATATGTTATATCGTAATAGCATATAACGTTATACGTTATATCGTAATAGCATATAACGTTATACGTTATATCGTAATAGCATATAACGTTATACGTTATATCGTAATAGCATATAACGTTATACGTTATATCGTAATAGCATATAACGTTATACGTTATATCATAGTAGTATATAACGTTATACGTTATATCGTAATAGTATATAACGTTATACGTTATATCGTAGTAGTATATAACGTTATACGTTATATCGTAATACTATATAACGTTATACGTTATATCGTAATAGTATATAACGTTATACGTTATATCGTAGTAGTATATAACGTTATACGTTATATCGTAATACTATATAACGTTATACGTTATATCGTAATAGTATATAACGTTATACGTTATATCGTAATAGTATATAACGTTATATGTTATATCGTAATAACATATAACGCCATACGTTATATCGTAATACTATATAACGTTATACGTTATATCGTAATAGCATATAACGTTATACATTATATCGTAATAGCATATAACGTTATACGTTATATCGTAATACTATATAACGTTATAGGTTATATCGTAATAGCATATAACGTTATACGTTATATCGTAATACTATATAACGTTATTAGCTATATCACAATAGCATATAACGTTATACGTTATATCGTAATAGTACATAACGTTATACGTTATATCGTAATAGCATATAACGTTATACGTTATATCGTAATACTATATAACGTTATACGTTATATCTTAGTAGCATATAACGTTATACGTTATATCGTAATACTATATAACGTTATACGTTATATCGTAATAGTATATAACGTTATACGTTATATCGTAATAGTATATAACGTTATATGTTATATCGTAATAGTATATAACGTTACACGTTATATCGTAATACTATATAACGTTATCAGCTATATCATAATAGCATATAACGTTATACGTTATATCGTAATAGTATATAACGTTATATGTTATATCGTAATACTATATAACGTTATACGTTATATCGTAATTGTATATAACGTTATATGTTATATCGCAATAACATATAACGCTATACGTTATATCGTAATAGTATATAACGTTATACGTTATAACGTAATACTATATAACGTTATACGTTATATCGTAATAGCATATAACGTTATACGTTATATCGTAATAGCATATGACGTTATGCGTTATATCGTAATAGCATATAACGTTATACGTTATATCGTAATAGTATATAACGTTATATGTTATATCGTAATACTTTATAACGTTATACGTTATATCGTAATACTATATAACGTTATACGTTATATCGTAATAGCATATAACGTTATACGTTATATCGTAATAGCATATAACGTTATACGTTATATCGTAATACTATATAACGTTATACGTTATATCATAGTAGTATATAACGTTATACCCTTTATGGTAATAGTATATAACGTTATACGTTATATCGTAATAGCATATAACGTTATACGTTATATCGTAATACTATATAACGTTATTGGATATATCATAATAGCATATAACGTTATACGTTATATCGTAATAGCATATAACGTTATACGTTATATCGTAATAGCATATAACGTTATACGTTATATCGTAATAGCATATAACGTTATACGTTATATCGTAATAGTATATAACGTTAAAGGTTATATCGTAATACTATATAACGTTATTAGCTATATCATAATAGCATATAACGTTATACGTTATATCGAAATAGTATATAACGTTATATGTTATATCGTAATAATATATAACGTTATACGTTATATCGTAATAGTATATAACGTTATATGTTATATCGCAATAACATATAACGCTATACGTTATATCGTAATAGTATATAACGTTATACGTTATAACGTAATACTATATAACGTTATACGTTATATCGTAATAGCATATAACGTTATACGTTATATCGTAATAGCATATAACGTTATACGTTATATCGTAATAGCATATAACGTTATACGTTATATCGTAATAGTATATAACGTTATATGTTATATCGTAATACTTTATAACGTTATACGTTATATCGTAATAGTATATAACGTTATACGTTATATCGTAATACTATATAACGTTATACGTTATATCGTAATAGTATATAACGTTATATGTTATATCGTAATAACATATAACGCTATACGTTATATCGTAATAGTATATAACGTTATACGTTATATCGTAATACTATATAACGTTATACGTTATATCGTAATAGCATATAACGTTATACGTTATATCGTAATAGCATATAACGTTATACGTTATATCGTAATAGTATATAACGTTAAAGGTTATATCGTAATACTATATAACGTTATTAGCTATATCATAATAGCACATAACGTTACACGTTATATCGTAATAGTATATAACGTTATATGTTATATCGTAATACTATATAACGTTATACGTTATATCGTAATAGTATATAACGTTATATGTTATATCGTAATAACATATAACGCTATACGTTATATCGTAATAGTATATAACGATATACGTTATATCGTAATACTATATAACGTTATACGTTATATCGTAATAGTATATAACGTTATATGTTATATCGTAATAACATATAACGCTATACGTTATATCGTAATAGTATATAACGCTATACGTTATATCGTAATAGCATATAACGTTATACGTTATGTCGTAATAGTATATAACGTTATACGTTATGTCGTAATAGTATATAACGTTATACGTTATATCGTAATAGTATATAACGTTATATGTTATATCGTAATAGCATATAACGTTATACGTTATATCGTAATAGTATATAACGTTATACGTTATATCGTAGTAGCATATAACGTTATACGTTATATCGTAATAGCATATAACGTTATACGTTATATCGTAATAGCATATAACGTTATACGTTATATCGTAATAGCATATAACGTTATACGTTATATCGTAATAGCATATAACGTTATACGTTATATCATAGTAGTATATAACGTTATACTACATATCGTAATAGTATATAACGTTATACGTTATATCGTAGTAGTATATAACGTTATACGTTATATCGTAATACTATATAACGTTATCAGCTATATCATAATAGCATATAACGTTATACGTTATATCGTAATAATATATAACGTTATACGTTATATCGTAATAGTATATAACGTTATATGTTATATCGCAATAACATATAACGCTATACGTTATATCGTAATAGTATATAACGTTATACGTTATAACGTAATACTATATAACGTTATACGTTATATCGTAATAGCATATAACGTTATACGTTATATCGTAATAGCATATAACGTTATACGTTATATCGTAATAGCATATAACGTTATACGTTATATCGTAATAGTATATAACGTTATATGTTATATCGTAATACTTTATAACGTTATACGTTATATCGTAATAGTATATAACGTTATACGTTATATCGTAATACTATATAACGTTATACGTTATATCGTAATAGTATATAACGTTATATGTTATATCGTAATAACATATAACGCTATACGTTATATCGTAATAGTATATAACGTTATACGTTATATCGTAATACTATATAACGTTATACGTTATATCGTAATAGCATATAACGTTATACGTTATATCGTAATAGCATATAACGTTATACGTTATATCGTAATAGTATATAACGTTAAAGGTTACATCGTAATACTATATAACGTTATTAGCTATATCATAATAGCACATAACGTTATACGTTATATCGTAATAGTATATAACTTTATATGTTATATCGTAATACTATATAACGTTATACGTTATATCGTAGTAGTATATAACGTTATATGTTATATCGTAATAACATATAACGCTATACGTTATATCGTAATAGTATATAACGATATACGTTATATCGTAATACTATATAACGTTATACGTTATATCGTAATAGTATATAACGTTATATGTTATATCGTAATAACATATAACGCTATACGTTATATCGTAATAGTATATAACGCTATACGTTATATCGTAATAGCATATAACGTTATACGTTATATCGTAATAGCATATAACGTTATACGTTATGTCGTAATAGTATATAACGTTATACGTTATGTCGTAATAGTATATAACGTTATACGTTATATCGTAATAGTATATAACGTTATATGTTATATCGTAATAGCATATAACGTTATACGTTATATCGTAATAGTATATAACGTTATACGTTATATCGTAGTAGCATATAACGTTATACGTTATATCGTAATAGCATATAACGTTATACGTTATATCGTAGTAGCATAAAACGTTATACGTTATATCGTAGTAGCATATAACGTTATACGTTATATCGTAATAGTATATAACGTTATACGTTATATCATAGTAGTATATAACGTTATACGGTATATCGTAATAGTATATAACGTTATATGTTATATCGTAATAGGATATAACGTTATATGTTATATCGTAATACTATATAACGTTATACGTTATATCGTAATAGTATATAACGTTATACGTTATATCGTAATAGCATATAACGTTATACGTTATATCGTAATACTATTTAACGTTATACGTTATATCATAGTAGTATATAACGTTATACGTTATATCGTAATAGTATATAACGTTATATGTTATATCGTAATAGCATATAACGTTATACGTTATATCGTAATACTATATAACGTTATATGTTATATCGTAATAGCATATAACGTTATACGTTATATCGTAATACTATATAACGTTATTAGCTATATCACAACAGCATATAACGTTATACGTTATATCGTAATAGTACATAACGTTATACGTTATATCGTAATACTATATAACGTTATATGTTATATCGTAATAGCATATAACGTTATACGTTATATCGTAATACTATATAACGTTATTAGCTATATCACAATAGCATATAACGTTATACGTTATATCGTAATAGTACATAACGTTATATGTTATATCGTAATAGCATATAACGTTATATGTTATATCGTAATAGCATATAACGTTATACGTTATATCGTAATAGCATATAACGTTATACGTTATATCGTAATACTATATAACGTTATATGTTATATCGTAATAGCATATAACGTTATACGTTATATCGTAATACTATATAACGTTATTAGCTATATCACAATAGCATATAACGTTATACGTTATATCGTAATAGTACATAACGTTATACGTTATATCGTAATACTATATAACGTTATTAGCTATATCTCAATAGCATATAACGTTATACGTTATATCGTAATAGTATATAACGTTATACGTTATATCATAGTAGTATATAACGTTATACGCTTTATCGTAATAGTATATAACGTTATACGTTATATCGTAATAGCATATAACGTTATACGTTATATCGTAATACTATATAACGTTATTGGATATATCATAATAGCATATAACGTTATACGTTATATCGTAATAGCATATAACGTTATACGTTATATCGTAATAGCATATAACGTTATACGTTATATCGTAATAGCATATAACGTTATACGTTATATCGTAATAGCATATAACGTTATACGTTATATCGTAATAGTATATAACGTTAAAGGTTATATCGTAATACTATATAACGCTATTAGCTATATCATAATAGCATATAACGTTATACGTTATATCGAAATAGTATATAACGTTATATGTTATATCGTAATACTATATAACGTTATACGTTATATCGTAATAGTATATAACGTTATATGTTATATCGTAATAACATATAACGCTATACGTTATATCGTAATAGTATATAACGTTATACGTTATATCGTAATACTATATAACGTTATATGTTATATCGTAATAGCATATAACGTTATACGTTATATCGTAATACTATATAACGTTATTAGCTATATCACAATAGCATATAACGTTATACGTTATATCGTAATAGTACATAACGTTATACGTTATATCGTAATACTATATAACGTTATACGTTATATCGTAATAGTATATAACGTTATATGTTATATCGTAATAGCATATAACGTTATACGTTATATCGTAATAGCATATAACGTTATACGTTATATCGTAATAGCATATAACGTTATATGTTATATCGTAATAGCATATAACGTTATACGTTATATCGTAATACTATATAACGTTATACGTTATATCGTAATAGCATATAACGTTATACGTTATATCGTAATACTATATAACGTTATATGTTATATCGTAATAGCATATAACGTTATACGTTATATCGTAATACTATATAACGTTATTAGCTATATCACAATAGCATATAACGTTATACGTTATATCGTAATAGTATATAACGTTATACGTTATATCATAGTAGTATATAACGTTATACGTTATATCGTAATAGTATATAACGTTATATGTTATATCGTAATAACATATAACGCTATACGTTATATCGTAATACTATATAACGTTATACGTTATATCGTAATAGCATATAACGTTATACGTTATATCGTAATAGCATATAACGTTATACGTTATATCGTAATACTATATAACGTTATATGTTATATCGTAATAGCATATAACGTTATACGTTATATCGTAATACTATATAACGTTATTAGCTATATCACAATAGCATATAACGTTATACGTTATATCGTAATAGTACTTAACGTTATACGTTATATCGTAATAGCATATAACGTTATACGTTATTTCGTAATACTATATAACGTTATACGTTACATCATAGTAGTATATAACGTTATACGTTATATCGTAATAGCATATAACGTTATACGTTATATCGTAATAGCATATAACGTTATACGTTATGTCGTAATACCATTTAACGTTATACGTTATATCGTAATAGCATATAACGTTATACGTTATATCGTAATAGTATATAACGTTATACGTTATATCATAGTAGTATATAACGTTATACGCTTTATCGTAATAGTATATAACGTTATACGTTATATCGTAATAGCATATAACGTTATACGTTATATCGTAATAGCATATAACGTTATACGTTATATCGTAATAGCATATAACGTTATACGTTATATCGTAATAGTATATAACGTTATACGTTATATCATAGTAGTATATAACGTTATACGTTATATCGTAATAGTATATAACGTTATATGTTATATCGTAATAACATATAACGCTATACGTTATATCGTAATACTATATAACGTTATACGTTATATCGTAATAGCATATAACGTTATACGTTATATCGTAATAGCATATAACGTTATACGTTATATCGTAATACTATATAACGTTATATGTTATATCGTAATAGCATATAACGTTATACGTTATATCGTAATACTATATAACGTTATTAGCTATATCACAATAGCATATAACGTTATACGTTATATCGTAATAGTACTTAACGTTATACGTTATATCGTAATAGCATATAACGTTATACGTTATATCGTAATACTATATAACGTTATACGTTACATCATAGTAGTATATAACGTTATACGTTATATCGTAATAGCATATAACGTTATACGTTATATCGTAATACTATATAACGTTATACGTTATATCATAGTAGTATATAACGTTATACGTTATATCGTAATAGCATATAGCGTTATACGTTATATCGTAATACTATATAACGTTATACGTTATATCATAGTAGTATATAACGTTATACGTTATATCGTAATAGCATATAACGTTATACGTTATGTCGTAATACCATTTAACGTTATACGTTATATCGTAATAGCATATAACGTTATACGTTATATCGTAATAGCATATAACGTTATACGTTATATCGTAATACTATATAACGTTATACGTTATATCGTAATAGCATATAACGTTATACGTTATATCGTAATACTATATAACGTTATTAGCTATATCTCAATAGCATATAACGTTATACGTTATATCGTAATAGTATATAACGTTATACGTTATATCATAGTAGTATATAACGTTATACGCTTTATCGTAATAGTATATAACGTTATACGTTATATCGTAATAGCATATCACGTTATACGTTATATCGTAATACTATATAACGTTATTGGATATATCATAATAGCATATAACGTTATACGTTATATCGTAATAGCATATAATGTTATACGTTATATCGTAATAGCATATAACGTTATACGTTATATCGTAATACTATATAACGTTATTGGATATATCATAATAGCATATAACGTTATACGTTATATCGTAATAGCATATAACGTTATACGTTATATCGTAATAGCATATAACGTTATACGTTATATCGTAATAGCATATAACGTTATACGTTATATCGTAATAGTATATAACGTTAAAGGTTATATCGTAATACTATATAACGTTATTAGCTATATCATAATAGCATATAACGTTATACGTTATATCGAATTAGTATATAACGTTATATGTTATATCGTAATACTATATAACGTTATACGTTATATCGTAATAGTATATAACGTTATATGTTATATCGTAATAACATATAACGCTATACGTTATATCGTAATAGTATATAACGTTATACGTTATATCGTAATACTATATAACGTTATATGTTATATCGTAATAGCATATAACGTTATACGTTATATCGTAATACTATATAACGTTATTAGCTATATCACAATAGCATATAACGTTATACGTTATATCGTAATTGTATATAACGTTATACGTTATATCGTAATACTATATAACGTTATATGTTATATCGTAATAGCATATAACGTTATACGTTATATCGTAATACTATATAACGTTATTAGCTATATCACAATAGCATATAACGTTATACGTTATATCGTAATAGTACATAACGTTATACGTTATATCGTAATAGTACTTAACGTTATACGTTATATCGTAATAGCATATAACGTTATACGTTATATCGTAATACTATATAACGTTATACGTTATATCATAGTAGTATATAACGTTATACGTTATATCGTAATAGCATATAACGTTATACGTTATATGCTATTACGATATAACGTTATACGTTATATCATAGTAGTATATAACGTTATACGTTATATCGTAATAGCATATAACGTTATACGTTATATCGTAATACTATATAACGTTATACGTTATATCATAGTAGTATATAACGTTATACGTTATATCGTAATAGCATATAACGTTATACGTTATATCGTAATACTATTTAACGTTATACGTTATATCATAGTAGTATATAACGTTATACGTTATATCGTAATAGTATATAACGTTATATGTTATATCGTAATAGCATATAACGTTATACGTTATATCGTAATACTATATAACGTTATATGTTATATCGTAATAGCATATAACGTTATACGTTATATCGTAATACTATATAACGTTATTAGCTATATCACAACAGCATATAACGTTATACGTTATATCGTAATAGTACATAACGTTATACGTTATATCGTAATAGCATATAACGTTATACGTTATATCGTAATACTATATAACGTTATACGTTATATCATAGTAGTATATAACGTTATACGTTATATCGTAATAGCATATAACGTTATACGTTATATCGTAATACTATATAACGTTATACGTTATATCATAGTAGTATATAACGTTATACGTTATATCGTAATAGCATATAACGTTATACGTTATATCGTAATAGTACATAACGTTATATGTTATATCGTAATAGCATATAACGTTATATGTTATATCGTAATAGCATATAACGTTATACGTTATATCGTAATAGCATATAACGTTATACGTTATATCGTAATACTATATAACGTTATATGTTATATCGTAATAGCATATAACGTTATACGTTATATCGTAATACTATATAACGTTATACGTTACATCATAGTAGTATATAACGTTATACGTTATATCGTAATAGCATATAACGTTATACGTTATATCGTAATACTATATAACGTTATACGTTATATCATAGTAGTATATAACGTTATACGTTATATCGTAATAGCATATAGCGTTATACGTTATATCGTAATACTATATAACGTTATACGTTATATCATAGTAGTATATAACGTTATACGTTATATCGTAATAGCATATAACGTTATACGTTATGTCGTAATACCATTTAACGTTATACGTTATATCGTAATAGCATATAACGTTATACGTTATATCGTAATAGCATATAACGTTATACGTTATATCGTAATACTATATAACGTTATACGTTATATCGTAATAGCATATAACGTTATACGTTATATCGTAATACTATATAACGTTATTAGCTATATCTCAATAGCATATAACGTTATACGTTATATCGTAATAGTATATAACGTTATACGTTATATCATAGTAGTATATAACGTTATACGCTTTATCGTAATAGTATATAACGTTATACGTTATATCGTAATAGCATATCACGTTATACGTTATATCGTAATACTATATAACGTTATTGGATATATCATAATAGCATATAACGTTATACGTTATATCGTAATAGCATATAATGTTATACGTTATATCGTAATAGCATATAACGTTATACGTTATATCGTAATACTATATAACGTTATTGGATATATCATAATAGCATATAACGTTATACGTTATATCGTAATAGCATATAACGTTATACGTTATATCGTAATAGCATATAACGTTATACGTTATATCGTAATAGCATATAACGTTATACGTTATATCGTAATAGTATATAACGTTAAAGGTTATATCGTAATACTATATAACGTTATTAGCTATATCATAATAGCATATAACGTTATACGTTATATCGAATTAGTATATAACGTTATATGTTATATCGTAATACTATATAACGTTATACGTTATATCGTAATAGTATATAACGTTATATGTTATATCGTAATAACATATAACGCTATACGTTATATCGTAATAGTATATAACGTTATACGTTATATCGTAATACTATATAACGTTATATGTTATATCGTAATAGCATATAACGTTATACGTTATATCGTAATACTATATAACGTTATTAGCTATATCACAATAGCATATAACGTTATACGTTATATCGTAATTGTATATAACGTTATACGTTATATCGTAATACTATATAACGTTATATGTTATATCGTAATAGCATATAACGTTATACGTTATATCGTAATACTATATAACGTTATTAGCTATATCACAATAGCATATAACGTTATACGTTATATCGTAATAGTACATAACGTTATACGTTATATCGTAATAGTACTTAACGTTATACGTTATATCGTAATAGCATATAACGTTATACGTTATATCGTAATACTATATAACGTTATACGTTATATCATAGTAGTATATAACGTTATACGTTATATCGTAATAGCATATAACGTTATACGTTATATGCTATTACGATATAACGTTATACGTTATATCATAGTAGTATATAACGTTATACGTTATATCGTAATAGCATATAACGTTATACGTTATATCGTAATACTATATAACGTTATACGTTATATCATAGTAGTATATAACGTTATACGTTATATCGTAATAGCATATAACGTTATACGTTATATCGTAATACTATTTAACGTTATACGTTATATCATAGTAGTATATAACGTTATACGTTATATCGTAATAGTATATAACGTTATATGTTATATCGTAATAGCATATAACGTTATACGTTATATCGTAATACTATATAACGTTATATGTTATATCGTAATAGCATATAACGTTATACGTTATATCGTAATACTATATAACGTTATTAGCTATATCACAACAGCATATAACGTTATACGTTATATCGTAATAGTACATAACGTTATACGTTATATCGTAATAGCATATAACGTTATACGTTATATCGTAATACTATATAACGTTATACGTTATATCATAGTAGTATATAACGTTATACGTTATATCGTAATAGCATATAACGTTATACGTTATATCGTAATACTATATAACGTTATACGTTATATCATAGTAGTATATAACGTTATACGTTATATCGTAATAGCATATAACGTTATACGTTATATCGTAATAGTACATAACGTTATATGTTATATCGTAATAGCATATAACGTTATATGTTATATCGTAATAGCATATAACGTTATACGTTATATCGTAATAGCATATAACGTTATACGTTATATCGTAATACTATATAACGTTATATGTTATATCGTAATAGCATATAACGTTATACGTTATATCGTAATACTATATAACGTTATTAGCTATATCACAATAGCATATAACGTTATACGTTATATCGTAATAGTACATAACGTTATACGTTATATCGTAATACTATATAACGTTATACGTTATATCGTAATAGTATATAACGTTATATGTTATATCGTAATAGCATATAACGTTATACGTTATATCGTAATAGCATATAACGTTATACGTTATATCGTAATAGCATATAACGTTATACGTTATATCGTAATAGTATATAACGTTATACGTTATATCATAGTAGTATATAACGTTATACGGTATATCGTAATAGTATATAACGTTATATGTTATATCGTAATAGCATATAACGTTATACGTTATATCGTAATAGCATATAACGTTATACGTTATATCGTAATAGCATATAACGTTATATGTTATATCGTAATAGCATATAACGTTATACGTTATATCGTAATACTATTTAACGTTATACGTTATATCATAGTAGTATATAACGTTATACGTTATATCGTAATAGTATATAACGTTATATGTTATATCGTAATAGCATATAACGTTATACGTTATATCGTAATACTATATAACGTTATACGTTATATCATAGTAGTATATAACGTTATACGTTATATCGTAATAGCATATAACGTTATACGTTATATCGTAATACTATATAACGTTATACGTTATATCATAGTAGTATATAACGTTATACGTTATATCGTAATAGTATATAACGTTATATGTTATATCGTAATAGCATATAACGTTATACGTTATATCGTAATACTATATAACGTTATATGTTATATCGTAATAGCATATAACGTTATACGTTATATCGTAATACTATATAACGTTATTAGCTATATCACAATAGCATATAACGTTATACGTTATATCGTAATAGTACATAACGTTATACGTTATATCGTAATACTATATAACGTTATACGTTATATCGTAATACTATATAACGTTATACGTTATATCGTAATAGTATATAACGTTATATGTTATATCGTAATAGCATATAACGTTATACGTTATATCGTAATAGCATATAACGTTATACGTTATATCGTAATAGCATATAACGTTATACGTTATATCGTAATACTATATAACGTTATACGTTATATCATAGTAGTATATAACGTTATACGTTATACCGTAATAGCATATAACGTTATACGTTATATCGTAATAGCATATAACGTTATACGTTATATCGTAATAGCATATAACGTTATACGTTATATCGTAATAGTATATAACGTTATATGTTATATCGTAATACTTTATAACGTTATACGTTATATCGTAATACTATATAACGTTATACGTTATATCGTAATAGCATATAACGTTATACGTTATATCGTAATAGCATATAACGTTATACGTTATATCGTAATACTATATAACGTTATACGTTATATCATAGTAGTATATAACGTTATACGCTTTATCGTAATAGTATATAATGTTATACGTTATATCGTAATAGCATATAACGTTATACGTTATATCGTAATAGCATATAACGTTATACGTTATATCGTAATAGCATATAACGTTATACGTTAAATCGTAATAGTATATAACGTTAAAGGTTATATCGTAATACTATATAACGTTATTAGCTATATCATAATAGCATATAACGTTATACGTTATATCGAAATAGTATATAACGTTATATGTTATATCGTAATACTATATAACGTTATACGTTATATCGTAATAGTATATAACGTTATATGTTGTATCGTAATAACATATAACGCTATACGTTATATCGTAATAGTATATAACGTTATACGTTATATCGTAATAGCATATAACGTTATACGTTATATCGTAATAGCATATAACGTTATACGTTATATCGTAATAGTATATAACGTTATACGTTATATCATAGTAGTATATAACGTTATACGTTATATCGTAATAGTATATAACGTTATATGTTATATCGTAATAACATATAACGCTATACGTTATATCGTAATACTATATAACGTTATACGTTATATCGTAATAGCATATAACGTTATACGTTATATAGTATTACGATATAACGTTATACGTTATATCGTAATACTATATAACGTTATATGTTATATCGTAATAGCATATAACGTTATACGTTATATCGTAATACTATATAACGTTATTAGCTATATCACAATAGCATATAACGTTATACGTTATATCGTAATAGTACTTAACGTTATACGTTATATCGTAATAGCATATAACGTTATACGTTATATCGTAATACTATATAACGTTATACGTTATATCATAGTAGTATATAACGTTATACGTTATATCGTAATAGCATATAACGTTATACGTTATATCGTAATACTATATAACGTTATACGTTATATCATAGTAGTACATAACGTTATACGATATATCGTAATAGCATATAACGTTATACGTTATATCGTAATACTATATAACGTTATACGTTATATCATAGTAGTATATAACGTTATACGTTATATCGTAATAGCATATAACGTTATACGCTATATCGTAATACTATTTAACGTTATACGTTATATCATAGTAGTATATAACGTTATACGTTATATCGTAATAGCATACAACGTTATACGTTATATCGTAATACTATATAACGTTATACGTTATATCATAGTAGTATATAACGTTATACGTTATATCGTAATAGCATATAACGTTATACGTTATATCGTAATACTATATAACGTTATACGTTATATCATAGTAGTATATAACGTTATACGTTATATCGTAATAGCATATAACGTTATACGTTATATCGTAATACTATATAACGTTATACGTTATATCATAGTAGTATATAACGTTATACGTTATATCGTAATAGTATATAACGTTATATGTTATATCGTAATAGCATATAACGTTATACGTTATATCGTAATAGCATATAACGTTATACGTTATATCGTAATACTATATAACGTTATATGTTATATCGTAATAGCATATAACGTTATACGTTATATCGTAATACTATATAACGTTATTAGCTATATCACAATAGCAGATAACGTTATACGTTATATCGTAATAGTACATAACGTTATACGTTATATCGTAATACTATATAACGTTATACGTTATATCGTAATAGTATATAACGTTATATGTTATATCGTAATAACATATAACGCTATACGTTATATCGTAATAGTATATAACGTTATACGTTATATCGTAATAGTACGTAACGTTATACGTTATATCGTAATAGCATATAACGTTATACGTTATATCGTAATAGCATATAATGTTATACGTTATATCGTAATAGCATATAACGTTATACGTTATATCTTAATACTATATAACGTTATACGTTATATCATAGTATTATATAACGTTATACGTTATATTGTAATAGTATATAACGTTATATGTTATATCGTAATAGCATATAACGTTATACGTTATATCGTAATACTATATAACGTTATTAGCTATATCACAATAGCATATAACGTTATACGTTATATCGTAATAGTACATAACGTTATACGTTATATCGTAATACTATATAACGTTATACGTTATATCGTAATAGCATATAACGTTATACGTTATATCGTAATACTATATAACGTTATACGTTATATCGTAATAGTATATAACGTTATATGTTATATCGTAATAACATATAACGCTATACGTTATATCGTAATAGTATATAACGTTATACGTTATATCGTAATACTATATAACGTTATACGTTATATCGTAATAGTATATAACGTTATACGTTATATCATAGTAGTATATAACGTTATACGCTTTATCGTAATAGTATATAACGTTATACGTTATATCGTAATAGCATATAACGTTATACGTTATATCGTAATACTATATAACGTTATTGGATATATCATAATAGCATATAACGTTATACGTTATATCGTAATAGCATATAACGTTATACGTTATATCGTAATAGCATAAAACGTTATACGTTATATCGTAATAGCATATAACGTTATACGTTATATCGTAATAGTATATAACGTTAAAGGTTATATCGTAATACTATATAACGTTATTAGCTATATCATAATAGCATATAACGTTATACGTTATATCGAAATAGTATATAACGTTATATGTTATATCGTAATACTATATAACGTTATACGTTATATCGTAATAGTATATAACGTTATATGTTATATCGTAATAACATATAACGCTATACGTTATATCGTAATAGTATATAACGTTATACGTTATATCGTAATAGCATATAACGTTATACGTTATATCGTAATGGCATATAACGTTATACGTTATATCGTAATAGTATATAACGTTATACGTTATATCATAGTAGTATATAACGTTATACGTTAGATCGTAATAGTATATAACGTTATATGTTATATCGTAATAACATATAACGCTATACGTTATATCGTAATACTATATAACGTTATACGTTATATCGTAATAGCATATAACGTTATACGTTATATCGTAATAGCATATAACGTTATACGTTATATCGTAATACTATATAACGTTATATGTTATATCGTAATAGCATATAACGTTATACGTTATATCGTAATACTATATAACGTTATTAGCTATATCACAATAGCATATAACGTTATACGTTATATCGTAATAGTACTTAACGTTATACGTTATATCGTAATAGCATATACCGTTATACGTTATATCGTAATACTATATAACGTTACACGTTATATCATAGTAGTATATAACGTTATACGTTATATCGTAATAGCATATAGCGTTATACGTTATATCGTAATACTATATAACGTTTTACGTTATATCATAGTAGTATATAACGTTATACGTTATATCGTAATAGCATATAACGTTATACGTTATATCGTAATACTATTTAACGTTATACGTTATATCGTAATACTATATAACGTTATACGTTATATCGTAATAGTATATAACGTTATACGTTATATCGTAATAGTATATAACGTTATACGTTATATCATAGTAGTATATAACGTTATACGCTTTATCGTAATAGTATATAACGTTATACGTTATATCGTAATAGCATATAACGTTATACGTTATATCGTAATACTATATAACGTTATACGTTATATCGTAATAGCATATAACGTTATACGTTATATCGTAATACTATATAACGTTATTAGCTATATCTCAATAGCATATAACGCTATACGTTATATCGTAATAGCATATAACGTTATACGTTATATCGTAATAGCATATAACGTTATACGTTATATCGTAATAGCATATAACGTTATACGTTATATCCTAATAGTATATAACGTTATACGTTATATCGTAATACTATATAACGTTATACGTTATATCATAGTAGTATATAACGTTATACGTTATATCGTAATAGCATATAACGTTATACGTTATATCGTAATACTATATAACGTTATACGTTATATCGTAATAGCATATAACGTTATACGTTATATCGTAATACTATATAACGTTACTAGCTATATCTCAATAGCATATAACGTTATACGTTATATCGTAATAGTATATAACGTTATACGTTATATCATAGTAGTATATAACGTTATACGCTTTATCGTAATAGTATATAACGTTATACGTTATATCGTAATAGCATATAACGTTATACGTTATATCGTAATACTATATAACGTTATTGGATATATCATAATAGCATATAACGTTATACGTTATATCGTAATACTATATAACGTTATTGGATATATCATAATAGCATATAACGTTATACGTTATATCGTAATAGCATATAACGTTATACGTTATATCGTAATAGCATATAACGTTATACGTTATATCGTAATAGCATATAACGTTATACGTTAAATCGTAATAGTATATAACGTTAAAGGTTATATCGTAATACTATATAACGTTATTAGCTATATCATAATAGCATATAACGTTATACGTTATATCGAAATAGTATATAACGTTATATGTTATATCGTAATACTATATAACGTTATACGTTATATCGTAATAGTATATAACGTTATATGTTGTATCGTAATAACATAAAACGCTATACGTTATATCGTAATAGTATATAACGTTACACGTTATATCGTAATAGCATATAACGTTATACGTTATATCGTAATAGCATATAACGTTATACGTTATATCGTAATAGTATATAACGTTATACGTTATATCATAGTAGTATATAACGTTATACGTTATATCGTAATAGTATATAACGTTATATGTTATATCGTAATAACATATAACGCTATACGTTATATCGTAATACTATATAACGTTATACGTTATATCGTAATAGCATATAACGTTATACGTTATATAGTATTACGATATAACGTTATACGTTATATCGTAATACTATATAACGTTATATGTTATATCGTAATAGCATATAACGTTATACGTTATATCGTAATACTATATAACGTTATTAGCTATATCACAATAGCATAGAACGTTATACGTTATATCGTAATAGTACTTAACGTTATACGTTATATCGTAATAGCATATAACGTTATACGTTATATCGTAATACTATTTAACGTTATACGTTATATCATAGTAGTATATAACGTTATACGTTATATCGTAATAGTATATAACGTTATATGTTATATCGTAATAGCATATAACGCTATACGTTATATCGTAATAGCATATAACGTTATACGTTATATCGTAATAGCATATAACGTTATACGATATATCGTAATAGCATATAACGTTATACGTTATATCGTAATACTATATAACGTTATACGTTATATCATAGTAGTATATAACGTTATACGTTATATCGTAATAGCATATAACGTTATACGTTATATCGTAATACTATTTAACGTTATACGTTATATCATAGTAGTATATAACGTTATACGTTATATCGTAATAGTATATAACGTTATATGTTATATCGTAATAGCATATAACGCTATACGTTATATCGTAATACTATATAACGTTATATGTTATATCGTAATGGCATATAACGTTATACGTTATATCGTAATACTATATAACGTTATTAGCTATATCACAACAGCATATAACGTTATACGTTATATCGTAATAGTACATAACGTTATACGTTATATCGTAATAGCATATAACGTTATACGTTATATCGTAATACTATATAACGTTATACGTTATATCATAGTAGTATATAACGTTATACGTTATATCGTAATAGCATATAACGTTATACGTTATATCGTAATAGCATATAACGTTATACGTTATATCGTAATGGCATATAACGTTATACGTTATATCGTAATAGTATATAACGTTATACGTTATATCATAGTAGTATATAACGTTATACGTTAGATCGTAATAGTATATAACGTTATATGTTATATCGTAATAACATATAACGCTATACGTTATATCGTAATACTATATAACGTTATACGTTATATCGTAATAGCATATAACGTTATACGTTATATCGTAATAGCATATAACGTTATACGTTATATCGTAATACTATATAACGTTATATGTTATATCGTAATAGCATATAACGTTATACGTTATATCGTAATACTATATAACGTTATTAGCTATATCACAATAGCATATAACGTTATACGTTATATCGTAATAGTACTTAACGTTATACGTTATATCGTAATAGCATATAACGTTATACATTATATCGTAATACTATATAACGTTATACGTTATATCATAGTAGTATATAACGTTATACGTTATATCGTAATAGCATATAGCGTTATACGTTATATCGTAATACTATATAACGTTATACGTTATATCATAGTAGTATATAACGTTATACGTTATATCGTAATAGCATATAACGTTATACGTTATATCGTAATACTATTTAACGTTATACGTTATATCGTAATAGCATATAACGTTATACGTTATATCGTAATAGCATATAACGTTATACGTTATATCGTAATACTATATAACGTTATACGTTATATCGTAATAGCATATAATGTTATACGTTATATCGTAATACTATATAACGTTATACGTTATATCGTAATAGCATATAACGTTATACGTTATATCGTAATACTATATAACGTTATTAGCTATATCTCAATAGCATATAACGCTATACGTTATATCGTAATAGCATATAACGTTATACGTTATATCGTAATAGCATATAACGTTATACGTTATATCGTAATAGCATATAACGTTATACGTTATATCCTAATAGTATATAACGTTATACGTTATATCGTAATACTATATAACGTTATACGTTATATCATAGTAGTATATAACGTTATACGTTATATCGTAATAGCATATAACGTTATACGTTATATCGTAATACTATATAACGTTATACGTTATATCGTAATAGCATATAACGTTATACGTTATATCGTAATACTATATAACGTTACTAGCTATATCTCAATAGCATATAACGTTATACGTTATATCGTAATAGTATATAACGTTATACGTTATATCATAGTAGTATATAACGTTATACGCTTTATCGTAATAGTATATAACGTTATACGTTATATCGTAATAGCATATAACGTTATACGTTATATCGTAATACTATATAACGTTATTGGATATATCATAATAGCATATAACGTTATACGTTATATCGTAATACTATATAACGTTATTGGATATATCATAATAGCATATAACGTTATACGTTATATCGTAATAGCATATAACGTTATACGTTATATCGTAATAGCATATAACGTTATACGTTATATCGTAATAGCATATAACGTTATACGTTATATCGTAATAGCATATAACGTTATACGTTAAATCGTAATAGTATATAACGTTAAAGGTTATATCGTAATACTATATAACGTTATTAGCTATATCATAATAGCATATAACGTTATACGTTATATCGAAATAGTATATAACGTTATATGTTATATCGTAATACTATATAACGTTATACGTTATATCGTAATAGTATATAACGTTATATGTTGTATCGTAATAACATATAACGCTATACGTTATATCGTAATAGTATATAACGTTATACGTTATATCGTAATAGCATATAACGTTATACGTTATATCGTAATAGCATATAACGTTATACGTTATATCGTAATAGTATATAACGTTATACGTTATATCATAGTAGTATATAACGTTATACGTTATATCGTAATAGTATATAACGTTATATGTTATATCGTAATAACATATAACGCTATACGTTATATCGTAATACTATATAACGTTATACGTTATATCGTAATAGCATATAACGTTATACGTTATATAGTATTACGATATAACGTTATACGTTATATCGTAATACTATATAACGTTATATGTTATATCGTAATAGCATATAACGTTATACGTTATATCGTAATACTATGTAACGTTATTAGCTATATCACAATAGCATAGAACGTTATACGTTATATCGTAATAGTACTTAACGTTATACGTTATATCGTAATAGCATATAACGTTATACGTTATATCGTAATACTATATAACGTTATACGTTATATCATAGTAGTATATAACGTTATACGTTATATCGTAATAGCATATAACGTTATACGTTATATCGTAATACTATATAACGTTATACGTTATATCATAGTAGTACATAACGTTATACGATATATCGTAATAGCATATAACGTTATACGTTATATCGTAATACTATATAACGTTATACGTTATATCATAGTAGTATATAACGTTATACGTTATATCGTAATAGCATATAACGTTATACGTTATATCGTAATACTATTTAACGTTATACGTTATATCATAGTAGTATATAACGTTATACGTTATACCGTAATAGTATATAACGTTATATGTTATATCGTAATAGCATATAACGCTATACGTTATATCGTAATACTATATAACGTTATATGTTATATCGTAATAGCATATAACGTTATACGTTATATCGTAATACTATATAACGTTATTAGCTATATCACAACAGCATATAACGTTATACGTTATATCGTAATAGTACATAACGTTATACGTTATATCGTAATAGCATATAACGTTATACGTTATATCGTAATACTATATAACGTTATACGTTATATCATAGTAGTATATAACGTTATACGTTATATCGTAATAGCATATAACGTTATACGTTATATCGTAATACTATATAACGTTATTAGCTATATCACAATAGCATAGAACGTTATACGTTATATCGTAATAGTACTTAACGTTATACGTTATATCGTAATAGCATATAACGTTATACGTTATATCGTAATAGCATATAACGTTATACGTTATATCGTAATACTATATAACGTTATACGTTATATCATAGTAGTATATAACGTTATACGTTATATCGTAATAGCATATAACGTTATACGTTATATCGTAATACTATATAACGTTATACGTTATATCATAGTAGTATATAACGTTATACGTTATATCGTAATAGCATATAACGTTATACGTTATATCGTAATACTATATAACGTTATACGTTATATCATAGTAGTATATAACGTTATACGTTATATCGTAATAGCATATAACGTTATACGTTATATCGTAATAGCATATAACGTTATACGTTATATCGTAATAGCATATAACGTTATACGTTATATCGTAATACTATATAACGTTATATGTTATATCGTAATAGCATATAACGTTATACGTTATATCGTAATACTATATAACGTTATTAGCTATATCACAATAGCATATAACGTTATACGTTATATCGTAATAGTACTTAACGTTATACGTTATATCGTAATAGCATATAACGTTATACGTTATATCGTAATACTATATAACGTTATACGTTATATCATAGTAGTATATAACGTTATACGTTATATCGTAATAGCATATAGCGTTATACGTTATATCGTAATACTATATAACGTTATACGTTATATCGTAATAGCATATAACGTTATACGTTATATCGTAATACTATTTAACGTTATATGTTATATCGTAATAGCATATAACGTTATACGTTATATCGTAATAGCATATAACGTTATACGTTATATCGTAATACTATATAACGTTATACGTTATATCGTAATAGCATATAACGTTATACGTTATATCGTAATACTATATAACGTTATACGTTATATCGTAATAGCATATAACGTTATACGTTATATCGTAATACTATATAACGTTATACGTTATATCGTAATACTATTTAACGTTATATGTTATATCGTAATAGCATATAACGTTATACGTTATATCGTAATAGCATATAACGTTATACGTTATATCGTAATACTATATAACGTTATACGTTATATCGTAATAGCATATAACGTTATACGTTATATCGTAATACTATATAACGTTATACGTTATATCATAGTAGTATATAACGTTATACGTTATATCGTAATAGCATATAACGTTATACGTTATATCGTAATACTATTTAACGTTATACGTTATATCATAGTAGTATATAACGTTATACGTTATATCGTAATAGTATATAACGTTATATGTTATATCGTAATAGCATATAACGCTATACGTTATATCGTAATACTATATAACGTTATATGTTATATCGTAATAGCATATAACGTTATACGTTATATCGTAATAGTACTTAACGTTATACGTTATATCGTAATAGCATATAACGTTATACATTATATCGTAATACTATATAACGTTATACGTTATATCATAGTAGTATATAACGTTATACGTTATATCGTAATAGCATATAGCGTTATACGTTATATCGTAATACTATATAACGTTATACGTTATATCATAGTAGTATATAACGTTATACGTTATATCGTAATAGCATATAACGTTATACGTTATATCGTAATACTATTTAACGTTATACGTTATATCGTAATAGCATATAACGTTATACGTTATATCGTAATAGCATATAACGTTATACGTTATATCGTAATACTATATAACGTTATACGTTATATCGTAATAGCATATAATGTTATACGTTATATCGTAATACTATATAACGTTATACGTTATATCGTAATAGCATATAACGTTATACGTTTAATCGTAATACTATATAACGTTATTAGCTATATCTCAATAGCATATAACGCTATACGTTATATCGTAATAGCATATAACGTTATACGTTATATCGTAATAGCATATAACGTTATACGTTATATCGTAATAGCATATAACGTTATACGTTATATCCTAATAGTATATAACGTTATACGTTATATCGTAATACTATATAACGTTATACGTTATATCATAGTAGTATATAACGTTATACGTTATATCGTAATAGCATATAACGTTATACGTTATATCGTAATACTATATAACGTTATACGTTATATCGTAATAGCATATAACGTTATACGTTATATCGTAATACTATATAACGTTACTAGCTATATCTCAATAGCATATAACGTTATACGTTATATCGTAATAGTATATAACGTTATACGTTATATCATAGTAGTATATAACGTTATACGCTTTATCGTAATAGTATATAACGTTATACGTTATATCGTAATAGCATATAACGTTATACGTTATATCGTAATACTATATAACGTTATTGGATATATCATAATAGCATATAACGTTATACGTTATATCGTAATACTATATAACGTTATTGGATATATCATAATAGCATATAACGTTATACGTTATATCGTAATAGCATATAACGTTATACGTTATATCGTAATAGCATATAACGTTATACGTTATATCGTAATAGCATATAACGTTATACGTTAAATCGTAATAGTATATAACGTTAAAGGTTATATCGTAATACTATATAACGTTATTAGCTATATCATAATAGCATATAACGTTATACGTTATATCGAAATAGTATATAACGTTATATGTTATATCGTAATACTATATAACGTTATACGTTATATCGTAATAGTATATAACGTTATATGTTGTATCGTAATAACATATAACGCTATACGTTATATCGTAATAGTATATAACGTTATACGTTATATCGTAATAGCATATAACGTTATACGTTATATCGTAATAGCATATAACGTTATACGTTATATCGTAATAGTATATAACGTTATACGTTATATCATAGTAGTATATAACGTTATACGTTATATCGTAATAGTATATAACGTTATATGTTATATCGTAATAACATATAACGCTATACGTTATATCGTAATACTATATAACGTTATACGTTATATCGTAATAGCATATAACGTTATACGTTATATAGTATTACGATATAACGTTATACGTTATATCGTAATACTATATAACGTTATATGTTATATCGTAATAGCATATAACGTTATACGTTATATCGTAATACTATGTAACGTTATTAGCTATATCACAATAGCATAGAACGTTATACGTTATATCGTAATAGTACTTAACGTTATACGTTATATCGTAATAGCATATAACGTTATACGTTATATCGTAATACTATATAACGTTATACGTTATATCATAGTAGTATATAACGTTATACGTTATATCGTAATAGCATATAACGTTATACGTTATATCGTAATACTATATAACGTTATACGTTATATCATAGTAGTACATAACGTTATACGATATATCGTAATAGCATATAACGTTATACGTTATATCGTAATACTATATAACGTTATACGTTATATCATAGTAGTATATAACGTTATACGTTATATCGTAATAGCATATAACGTTATACGTTATATCGTAATACTATTTAACGTTATACGTTATATCATAGTAGTATATAACGTTATACGTTATACCGTAATAGTATATAACGTTATATGTTATATCGTAATAGCATATAACGCTATACGTTATATCGTAATACTATATAACGTTATATGTTATATCGTAATAGCATATAACGTTATACGTTATATCGTAATACTATATAACGTTATTAGCTATATCACAACAGCATATAACGTTATACGTTATATCGTAATAGTACATAACGTTATACGTTATATCGTAATAGCATATAACGTTATACGTTATATCGTAATACTATATAACGTTATACGTTATATCATAGTAGTATATAACGTTATACGTTATATCGTAATAGCATATAACGTTATACGTTATATCGTAATACTATATAACGTTATTAGCTATATCACAATAGCATAGAACGTTATACGTTATATCGTAATAGTACTTAACGTTATACGTTATATCGTAATAGCATATAACGTTATACGTTATATCGTAATAGCATATAACGTTATACGTTATATCGTAATACTATATAACGTTATACGTTATATCATAGTAGTATATAACGTTATACGTTATATCGTAATAGCATATAACGTTATACGTTATATCGTAATACTATATAACGTTATACGTTATATCATAGTAGTATATAACGTTATACGTTATATCGTAATAGCATATAACGTTATACGTTATATCGTAATACTATATAACGTTATACGTTATATCATAGTAGTATATAACGTTATACGTTATATCGTAATAGCATATAACGTTATACGTTATATCGTAATAGCATATAACGTTATACGTTATATCGTAATAGCATATAACGTTATACGTTATATCGTAATACTATATAACGTTATATGTTATATCGTAATAGCATATAACGTTATACGTTATATCGTAATACTATATAACGTTATTAGCTATATCACAATAGCATATAACGTTATACGTTATATCGTAATAGTACTTAACGTTATACGTTATATCGTAATAGCATATAACGTTATACGTTATATCGTAATACTATATAACGTTATACGTTATATCATAGTAGTATATAACGTTATACGTTATATCGTAATAGCATATAGCGTTATACGTTATATCGTAATACTATATAACGTTATACGTTATATCATAGTAGTATATAACGTTATACGTTATATCGTAATAGCATATAACGTTATACGTTATATCGTAATACTATTTAACGTTATATGTTATATCGTAATAGCATATAACGTTATACGTTATATCGTAATAGCATATAACGTTATACGTTATATCGTAATACTATATAACGTTATACGTTATATCGTAATAGCATATAACGTTATACGTTATATCGTAATACTATATAACGTTATACGTTATATCGTAATACTATATAACGTTATACGTTATATCGTAATAGCATATAACGTTATACGTTATATCGTAATACTATATAACGTTATACGTTATATCGTAATACTATTTAACGTTATATGTTATATCGTAATAGCATATAACGTTATACGTTATATCGTAATAGCATATAACGTTATACGTTATATCGTAATACTATATAACGTTATACGTTATATCGTAATAGCATATAACGTTATACGTTATATCGTAATACTATATAACGTTATACGTTATATCATAGTAGTATATAACGTTATACGTTATATCGTAATAGCATATAACGTTATACGTTATATCGTAATACTATTTAACGTTATACGTTATATCATAGTAGTATATAACGTTATACGTTATATCGTAATAGTATATAACGTTATATGTTATATCGTAATAGCATATAACGCTATACGTTATATCGTAATACTATATAACGTTATATGTTATATCGTAATAGCATATAACGTTATACGTTATATCGTAATACTATATAACGTTATTAGCTATATCACAACAGCATATAACGTTATACGTTATATCGTAATAGTACATAACGTTATACGTTATATCGTAATAGCATATAACGTTATACGTTATATCGTAATACTATATAACGTTATACGTTATATCATAGTAGTATATAACGTTATACGTTATATCGTAATAGCATATAACGTTATACGTTATATCGTAATACTATATAACGTTATATGTTATATCATAGTAGTATATAACGTTATACGTTATATCGTAATAGCATATAACGTTATACGTTATATCGTAATACTATATAACGTTATACGTTATATCATAGTAGTATATAACGTTATACGTTATATCGTAATAGCATATAACGTTATACGTTATATCGTAATACTATATAACGTTATACGTTATATCATAGTAGTATATAACGTTATACGTTATATCGTAATAGCATATAACGTTATACGTTATATCGTAATAGCATATAACGTTATACGTTATATCGTAATAGCATATAACGTTATACGTTATATCGTAATACTATATAACGTTATATGTTATATCGTAATAGCATATAACGTTATACGTTATATCGTAATACTATATAACGTTATACGTTATATCATAGTAGTATATAACGTTATACGTTATATCGTAATAGCATATAGCGTTATACGTTATATCGTAATACTATATAACGTTATACGTTATATCATAGTAGTATATAACGTTATACGTTATATCGTAATAGCATATAACGTTATACGTTATATCGTAATACTATTTAACGTTATATGTTATATCGTAATAGCATATAACGTTATACGTTATATCGTAATAGCATATAACGTTATACGTTATATCGTAATACTATATAACGTTATACGTTATATCGTAATAGCATATAACGTTATACGTTATATCGTAATACTATATAACGTTATACGTTATATCGTAATAGCATATAACGTTATACGTTATATCGTAATACTATATAACGTTATACGTTATATCATAGTAGTACATAACGTTATACGATATATCGTAATAGCATATAACGTTATACGTTATATCGTAATACTATATAACGTTATACGTTATATCATAGTAGTATATAACGTTATACGTTATATCGTAATAGCATATAACGTTATACGTTATATCGTAATACTATTTAACGTTATACGTTATATCATAGTAGTATATAACGTTATACGTTATATCGTAATAGTATATAACGTTATATGTTATATCGTAATAGCATATAACGCTATACGTTATATCGTAATACTATATAACGTTATATGTTATATCGTAATAGCATATAACGTTATACGTTATATCGTAATACTATATAACGTTATTAGCTATATCACAACAGCATATAACGTTATACGTTATATCGTAATAGTACATAACGTTATACGTTATATCGTAATAGCATATAACGTTATACGTTATATCGTAATACTATATAACGTTATACGTTATATCATAGTAGTATATAACGTTATACGTTATATCGTAATAGCATATAACGTTATACGTTATATCGTAATAGCATATAACGTTATACGTTATATCGTAATGGCATATAACGTTATACGTTATATCGTAATAGTATATAACGTTATACGTTATATCATAGTAGTATATAACGTTATACGTTAGATCGTAATAGTATATAACGTTATATGTTATATCGTAATAACATATAACGCTATACGTTATATCGTAATACTATATAACGTTATACGTTATATCGTAATAGCATATAACGTTATACGTTATATCGTAATAGCATATAACGTTATACGTTATATCGTAATACTATATAACGTTATATGTTATATCGTAATAGCATATAACGTTATACGTTATATGGTAATACTATATAACGTTATTAGCTATATCACAATAGCATATAACGTTATACGTTATATCGTAATAGTACTTAACGTTATACGTTATATCGTAATAGCATATAACGTTATACATTATATCGTAATACTATATAACGTTATACGTTATATCATAGTAGTATATAACGTTATACGTTATATCGTAATAGCATATAGCGTTATACGTTATATCGTAATACTATATAACGTTATACGTTATATCATAGTAGTATATAACGTTATACGTTATATCGTAATAGCATATAACGTTATACGTTATATCGTAATACTATTTAACGTTATACGTTATATCGTAATAGCATATAACGTTATACGTTATATCGTAATAGCATATAACGTTATACGTTATATCGTAATACTATATAACGTTATACGTTATATCGTAATAGCATATAATGTTATACGTTATATCGTAATACTATATAACGTTATACGTTATATCGTAATAGCATATAACGTTATACGTTATATCGTAATACTATATAACGTTATTAGCTATATCTCAATAGCATATAACGCTATACGTTATATCGTAATAGCATATAACGTTATACGTTATATCGTAATAGCATATAACGTTATACGTTATATCGTAATAGCATATAACGTTATACGTTATATCCTAATAGTATATAACGTTATACGTTATATCGTAATACTATATAACGTTATACGTTATATCATAGTAGTATATAACGTTATACGTTATATCGTAATAGCATATAACGTTATACGTTATATCGTAATACTATATAACGTTATACGTTATATCGTAATAGCATATAACGTTATACGTTATATCGTAATACTATATAACGTTACTAGCTATATCTCAATAGCATATAACGTTATACGTTATATCGTAATAGTATATAACGTTATACGTTATATCATAGTAGTATATAACGTTATACGCTTTATCGTAATAGTATATAACGTTATACGTTATATCGTAATAGCATATAACGTTATACGTTATATCGTAATACTATATAACGTTATTGGATATATCATAATAGCATATAACGTTATACGTTATATCGTAATACTATATAACGTTATTGGATATATCATAATAGCATATAACGTTATACGTTATATCGTAATAGCATATAACGTTATACGTTATATCGTAATAGCATATAACGTTATACGTTATATCGTAATAGCATATAACGTTATACGTTAAATCGTAATAGTATATAACGTTAAAGGTTATATCGTAATACTATATAACGTTATTAGCTATATCATAATAGCATATAACGTTATACGTTATATCGAAATAGTATATAACGTTATATGTTATATCGTAATACTATATAACGTTATACGTTATATCGTAATAGTATATAACGTTATATGTTGTATCGTAATAGCATATAACGTTATACGTTATATCGTAATACTATATAACGTTATACGTTATATCATAGTAGTATATAACGTTATACGTTATATCGTAATAGCATATAACGTTATACGTTATATCGTAATACTATTAAACGTTATACGTTATATCATAGTAGTATATAACGTTATACGTTATATCGTAATAGTATATAACGTTATATGTTATATCGTAATAGCATATAACGTTATACGTTATATCGTAATACTATATAACGTTATATGTTATATCGTAATAGCATATAACGTTATACGTTATATCGTAATACTATATAACGTTATTAGCTATATCACAACAGCATATAACGTTATACGTTATATCGTAATAGTACATAACGTTATACGTTATATCGTAATAGCATATAACGTTATACGTTATATCGTAATACTATATAACGTTATACGTTATATCATAGTAGTATATAACGTTATACGTTATATCGTAATAGCATATAACGTTATACGTTATATCGTAATACTATATAACGTTATACGTTATATCATAGTAGTATATAACGTTATACGTTATATCGTAATAGCATATAACGTTATACGTTATATCGTAATACTATATAACGTTATACGTTATATCATAGTAGTATATAACGTTATACGTTATATCGTAATAGCATATAACGTTATACGTTATATCGTAATACTATATAACGTTATACGTTATATCATAGTAGTATATAACGTTATACGTTATATCGTAATAGTATATAACGTTATATGTTATATCGTAATAGCATATAACGTTATACGTTATATCGTAATAGCATATAACGTTATACGTTATATCGTAATACTATATAACGTTATATGTTATATCGTAATAGCATATAACGTTATACGTTATATCATAGTAGTATATAACGTTATACGTTATATCGTAATAGCATATAACGTTATACGTTATATCGTAATACTATATAACGTTATACGTTATATCATAGTAGTATATAACGTTATTAGCTATATCACAATAGCATATAACGTTATACGTTATATCGTAATAGTACATAACGTTATACGTTATATACTATTACGATATAACGTTATACGTTATATCGTAATAGTATATAACGTTATATGTTATATCGTAATAACATATAACGCTATACGTTATATCGTAATAGTATATAACGTTATACGTTATATCGTAATAGTACGTAACGTTATACGTTATATCGTAATAGCATATAACGTTATACGTTATATCGTAATAGCATATAACGTTATACGTTATATCGTAATAGCATATAACGTTATACGTTATATCGTAATAGCATATAACGTTATACGTTATATCTTAATACTATATAACGTTATACGTTATATCATAATATTATATAACGTTATACGTTATATCGTAATAGTATATAACGTTATATGTTATATCGTAATAGCATATAACGTTATACGTTATATCGTAATACTATATAACGTTATTAGCTATATCACAATAGCATATAACGTTATACGTTATATCGTAATAGTACATAACGTTATACGTTATATCGTAATAGTATATAACGTTATATGTTATATCGTAATAGCATATAACGTTATACGTTATATCGTAATACTATATAACGTTATTAGCTATATCACAATAGCATATAACGTTATACGTTATATCGTAATAGTACATAACGTTATACGTTATATCGTAATACTATATAACGTTATACGTTATATCGTAATAGCATATAACGTTATACGTTATATCGTAATACTATATAACGTTATACGTTATATCGTAATAGTATATAACGTTATATGTTATATCGTAATAACATATAACGCTATACGTTATATCGTAATAGTATATAACGTTATACGTTATATCGTAATACTATATAACGTTATACGTTATATCGTAATAGTATATAACGTTATACGTTATATCGTAATAGCATATAACGTTATACGTTATATCGTAATAGTATATAACGTTAAAGGTTATATCGTAATACTATATAACGTTATTAGCTATATCATAATAGCATATAACGTTATACGTTATATCGAAATAGTATATAACGTTATACGTTATATCATAGTAGTATATAACGTTATACGTTATATCGTAATAGCATATAGCGTTATACGTTATATCGTAATACTATATAACGTTATACGTTATATCATAGTAGTATATAACGTTATACGTTATATCGTAATAGCATATAACGTTATACGTTATATCGTAATACTATATAACGTTATACGTTATATCGTAATAGCATATAATGTTATACGTTATATCGTAATACTATATAACGTTATACGTTATATCGTAATAGCATATAACGTTATACGTTATATCGTAATACTATATAACGTTATTAGCTATATCTCAATAGCATATAACGCTATACGTTATATCGTAATAGCATATAACGTTATACGTTATATCGTAATAGCATATAACGTTATACGTTATATCGTAATAGCATATAACGTTATACGTTATATCCTAATAGTATATAACGTTATACGTTATATCGTAATACTATATAACGTTATACGTTATATCATAGTAGTATATAACGTTATACGTTATATCGTAATAGCATATAACGTTATACGTTATATCGTAATACTATATAACGTTATACGTTATATCGTAATAGCATATAACGTTATACGTTATATCGTAATACTATATAACGTTACTAGCTATATCTCAATAGCATATAACGTTATACGTTATATCGTAATAGTATATAACGTTATACGTTATATCATAGTAGTATATAACGTTATACGCTTTATCGTAATAGTATATAACGTTATACGTTATATCGTAATAGCATATAACGTTATACGTTATATCGTAATACTATATAACGTTATTGGATATATCATAATAGCATATAACGTTATACGTTATATCGTAATAGTATATAACGTTATTGGATATATCATAATAGCATATAACGTTATACGTTATATCGTAATAGCATATAACGTTATACGTTATATCGTAATAGCATATAACGTTATACGTTATATCGTAATAGCATATAACGTTATACGTTAAATCGTAATAGTATATAACGTTAAAGGTTATATCGTAATACTATATAACGTTATTAGCTATATCATAATAGCATATAACGTTATACGTTATATCGAAATAGTATATAACGTTATATGTTATATCGTAATACTATATAACGTTATACGTTATATCGTAATAGTATATAACGTTATATGTTGTATCGTAATAGCATATAACGTTATACGTTATATCGTAATACTATATAACGTTATACGTTATATCATAGTAGTATATAACGTTATACGTTATATCGTAATAGCATATAACGTTATACGTTATATCGTAATACTATTAAACGTTATACGTTATATCATAGTAGTATATAACGTTATACGTTATATCGTAATAGTATATAACGTTATATGTTATATCGTAATAGCATATAACGTTATACGTTATATCGTAATACTATATAACGTTATATGTTATATCGTAATAGCATATAACGTTATACGTTATATCGTAATACTATATAACGTTATTAGCTATATCACAACAGCATATAACGTTATACGTTATATCGTAATAGTACATAACGTTATACGTTATATCGTAATAGCATATAACGTTATACGTTATATCGTAATACTATATAACGTTATACGTTATATCATAGTAGTATATAACGTTATACGTTATATCGTAATAGCATATAACGTTATACGTTATATCGTAATACTATATAACGTTATACGTTATATCATAGTAGTATATAACGTTATACGTTATATCGTAATAGCATATAACGTTATACGTTATATCGTAATACTATATAACGTTATACGTTATATCATAGTAGTATATAACGTTATACGTTATATCGTAATAGCATATAACGTTATACGTTATATCGTAATACTATATAACGTTATACGTTATATCATAGTAGTATATAACGTTATACGTTATATCGTAATAGTATATAACGTTATATGTTATATCGTAATAGCATATAACGTTATACGTTATATCGTAATAGCATATAACGTTATACGTTATATCGTAATACTATATAACGTTATATGTTATATCGTAATAGCATATAATGTTATACGTTATATCATAGTAGTATATAACGTTATACGTTATATCGTAATAGCATATAACGTTATACGTTATATCGTAATACTATATAACGTTATACGTTATATCATAGTAGTATATAACGTTATTAGCTATATCACAATAGCATATAACGTTATACGTTATATCGTAATAGTACATAACGTTATACGTTATATAGTAATACTATATAACGTTATACGTTATATCGTAATAGTATATAACGTTATATGTTATATCGTAATAACATATAACGCTATAAGTTATATCGTAATAGTATATAACGTTATACGTTATATCGTAATAGTACGTAACGTTATACGTTATATCGTAATAGCATATAACGTTATACGTTATATCGTAATAGCATATAACGTTATACGTTATATCGTAATAGCATATAACGTTATACGTTATATCGTAATAGCATATAACGTTATACGTTATATCTTAATACTATATAACGTTATACGTTATATCATAGTATTATATAACGTTATACGTTATATCGTAATAGTATATAACGTTATATGTTATATCGTAATAGCATATAACGTTATACGTTATATCGTAATACTATATAACGTTATTAGCTATATCACAATAGCATATAACGTTATACGTTATATCGTAATAGTACATAACGTTATACGTTATATCGTAATAGTATATAACGTTATATGTTATATCGTAATAGCATATAACGTTATACGTTATATCGTAATACTATATAACGTTATTAGCTATATCACAATAGCATATAACGTTATACGTTATATCGTAATAGTACATAACGTTATACGTTATATCGTAATACTATATAACGTTATACGTTATATCGTAATAGCATATAACGTTATACGTTATATCGTAATACTATATAACGTTATACGTTATATCGTAATAGTATATAACGTTATATGTTATATCGTAATAACATATAACGCTATACGTTATATCGTAATAGTATATAACGTTATACGTTATATCGTAATACTATATAACGTTATACGTTATATCGTAATAGTATATAACGTTATACGTTATATCGTAATAGCATATAACGTTATACGTTATATCGTAATAGTATATAACGTTAAAGGTTATATCGTAATACTATATAACGTTATTAGCTATATCATAATAGCATATAACGTTATACGTTATATCGAAATAGTATATAACGTTATACGTTATATCATAGTAGTATATAACGTTATACGTTATATCGTAATAGCATATAGCGTTATACGTTATATCGTAATACTATATAACGTTATACGTTATATCATAGTAGTATATAACGTTATACGTTATATCGTAATAGCATATAACGTTATACGTTATATCATAGTAGTATATAACGTTATACGTTATATCGTAATAGCATATAACGTTATACGTTATATCGTAATACTATATAACGTTATACGTTATATCATAGTAGTATATAACGTTATACGTTATATCGTAATAGTATATAACGTTATATGTTATATCGTAATAGCATATAACGTTATACGTTATATCGTAATAGCATATAACGTTATACGTTATATCGTAATACTATATAACGTTATATGTTATATCGTAATAGCATATAACGTTATACGTTATATCATAGTAGTATATAACGTTATACGTTATATCGTAATAGCATATAACGTTATACGTTATATCGTAATACTATATAACGTTATACGTTATATCATAGTAGTATATAACGTTATTAGCTATATCACAATAGCATATAACGTTATACGTTATATCGTAATAGTACATAACGTTATACGTTATATACTATTACGATATAACGTTATACGTTATATCGTAATAGTATATAACGTTATATGTTATATCGTAATAACATATAACGCTATACGTTATATCGTAATAGTATATAACGTTATACGTTATATCTTAATAGTACGTAACGTTTTACGTTATATCGTAATAGCATATAACGTTATACGTTATATCGTAATAGCATATAACGTTATACGTTATATCGTAATAGCATATAACGTTATACGTTATATCGTAATAGCATATAACGTTATACGTTATATCTTAATACTATATAACGTTATACGTTATATCATAGTAGTATATAACGTTATACGTTATATCGTAATAGTATATAACGTTATATGTTATATCGTAATAGCATATAACGTTATACGTTATATCGTAATACTATATAACGTTATTAGCTATATCACAATAGCATATAACGTTATACGTTATATCGTAATAGTACATAACGTTATACGTTATATCGTAATAGTATATAACGTTATATGTTATATCGTAATAGCATATAACGTTATACGTTATATCGTAATACTATATAACGTTATTAGCTATATCACAATAGCATATAACGTTATACGTTATATCGTAATAGTACATAACGTTATACGTTATATCGTAATACTATATAACGTTATACGTTATATCGTAATAGCATATAACGTTATACGTTATATCGTAATACTATATAACGTTATACGTTATATCGTAATAGTATATAACGTTATATGTTATATCGTAATAACATATAACGCTATACGTTATATCGTAATAGTATATAACGTTATACGTTATATCGTAATACTATATAACGTTATACGTTATATCGTAATAGTATATAACGTTATACGTTATATCGTAATAGCATATAACGTTATACGTTATATCGTAATAGTATATAACGTTAAAGGTTATATCGTAATACTATATAACGTTATTAGCTATATCATAATAGCATATAACGTTATACGTTATATCGAAATAGTATATAACGTTATACGTTATATCATAGTAGTATATAACGTTATACGTTATATCGTAATAGCATATAGCGTTATACGTTATATCGTAATACTATATAACGTTATACGTTATATCATAGTAGTATATAACGTTATACGTTATATCGTAATAGCATATAACGTTATACGTTATATCGTAATACTATATAACGTTATACGTTATATCGTAATAGCATATAATGTTATACGTTATATCGTAATACTATATAACGTTATACGTTATATCGTAATAGCATATAACGTTATACGTTATATCGTAATACTATATAACGTTATTAGCTATATCTCAATAGCATATAACGCTATACGTTATATCGTAATAGCATATAACGTTATACGTTATATCGTAATAGCATATAACGTTATACGTTATATCGTAATAGCATATAACGTTATACGTTATATCCTAATAGTATATAACGTTATACGTTATATCGTAATACTATATAACGTTATACGTTATATCATAGTAGTATATAACGTTATACGTTATATCGTAATAGCATATAACGTTATACGTTATATCGTAATACTATATAACGTTATACGTTATATCGTAATAGCATATAACGTTATACGTTATATCGTAATACTATATAACGTTACTAGCTATATCTCAATAGCATATAACGTTATACGTTATATCGTAATAGTATATAACGTTATACGTTATATCATAGTAGTATATAACGTTATACGCTTTATCGTAATAGTATATAACGTTATACGTTATATCGTAATACTATATAACGTTATTGGATATATCATAATAGCATATAACGTTATACGTTATATCGTAATAGCATATAACGTTATACGTTATATCGTAATAGCATATAACGTTATACGTTATATCGTAATAGCATATAACGTTATACGTTAAATCGTAATAGTATATAACGTTAAAGGTTATATCGTAATACTATATAACGTTATTAGCTATATCATAATAGCATATAACGTTATACGTTATATCGAAATAGTATATAACGTTATATGTTATATCGTAATACTATATAACGTTATACGTTATATCGTAATAGTATATAACGTTATATGTTGTATCGTAATAGCATATAACGTTATACGTTATATCGTAATACTATATAACGTTATACGTTATATCATAGTAGTATATAACGTTATACGTTATATCGTAATAGCATATAACGTTATACGTTATATCGTAATACTATTAAACGTTATACGTTATATCATAGTAGTATATAACGTTATACGTTATATCGTAATAGTATATAACGTTATATGTTATATCGTAATAGCATATAACGTTATACGTTATATCGTAATACTATATAACGTTATATGTTATATCGTAATAGCATATAACGTTATACGTTATATCGTAATACTATATAACGTTATTAGCTATATCACAACAGCATATAACGTTATACGTTATATCGTAATAGTACATAACGTTATACGTTATATCGTAATAGCATATAACGTTATACGTTATATCGTAATACTATATAACGTTATACGTTATATCATAGTAGTATATAACGTTATACGTTATATCGTAATAGCATATAACGTTATACGTTATATCGTAATACTATATAACGTTATACGTTATATCATAGTAGTATATAACGTTATACGTTATATCGTAATAGCATATAACGTTATACGTTATATCGTAATACTATATAACGTTATACGTTATATCATAGTAGTATATAACGTTATACGTTATATCGTAATAGCATATAACGTTATACGTTATATCGTAATACTATATAACGTTATACGTTATATCATAGTAGTATATAACGTTATACGTTATATCGTAATAGTATATAACGTTATATGTTATATCGTAATAGCATATAACGTTATACGTTATATCGTAATAGCATATAACGTTATACGTTATATCGTAATACTATATAACGTTATATGTTATATCGTAATAGCATATAATGTTATACGTTATATCATAGTAGTATATAACGTTATACGTTATATCGTAATAGCATATAACGTTATACGTTATATCGTAATACTATATAACGTTATACGTTATATCATAGTAGTATATAACGTTATTAGCTATATCACAATAGCATATAACGTTATACGTTATATCGTAATAGTACATAACGTTATACGTTATATAGTAATACTATATAACGTTATACGTTATATCGTAATAGTATATAACGTTATATGTTATATCGTAATAACATATAACGCTATACGTTATATCGTAATAGTATATAACGTTATACGTTATATCGTAATAGTACGTAACGTTATACGTTATATCGTAATAGCATATAACGTTATACGTTATATCGTAATAGCATATAACGTTATACGTTATATCGTAATAGCATATAACGTTATACGTTATATCGTAATAGCATATAACGTTATACGTTATATCTTAATACTATATAACGTTATACGTTATATCATAGTATTATATAACGTTATACGTTATATCGTAATAGTATATAACGTTATATGTTATATCGTAATAGCATATAACGTTATACGTTATATCGTAATACTATATAACGTTATTAGCTATATCACAATAGCATATAACGTTATACGTTATATCGTAATAGTACATAACGTTATACGTTATATCGTAATAGTATATAACGTTATAAGTTATATCGTAATAGCATATAACGTTATACGTTATATCGTAATACTATATAACGTTATTAGCTATATCACAATAGCATATAACGTTATACGTTATATCGAAATAGTACATAACGTTATACGTTATATCGTAATACTATATAACGTTATACGTTATATCGTAATAGCATATAACGTTATACGTTATATCGTAATACTATATAACGTTATACGTTATATCGTAATAGTATATAACGTTATATGTTATATCGTAATAACATATAACGCTATACGTTATATCGTAATAGTATATAACGTTATACGTTATATCGTAATACTATATAACGTTATACGTTATATCGTAATAGTATATAACGTTATACGTTATATCGTAATAGCATATAACGTTATACGTTATATCGTAATAGTATATAACGTTAAAGGTTATATCGTAATACTATATAACGTTATTAGCTATATCATAATAGCATATAACGTTATACGTTATATCGAAATAGTATATAACGTTATACGTTATATCATAGTAGTATATAACGTTATACGTTATATCGTAATAGCATATAGCGTTATACGTTATATCGTAATACTATATAACGTTATACGTTATATCATAGTAGTATATAACGTTATACGTTATATCGTAATAGCATATAACGTTATACGTTATATCGTAATACTATTTAACGTTATACGTTATATCGTAATAGCATATAACGTTATACGTTATATCGTAATAGCATATAACGTTATACGTTATATCGTAATACTATATAACGTTATACGTTATATCGTAATAGCATATTACGTTATACGTTATATCGTAATACTATATAACGTTATACGTTATATCGTAATAGCATATAACGTTATACGTTATATCGTAATACTATATAACGTTATTAGCTATATCTCAATAGCATATAACGCTATACGTTATATCGTAATAGCATATAACGTTATACGTTATATCGTAATAGTACGTAACGTTATACGTTATATCGTAATAGCATATAACGTTATACGTTATATCGTAATAGCATATAACGTTATACGTTATATCGTAATACTATATAACGTTATACGTTATATCATAGTAGTATATAACGTTATACGTTATATCGTAATAGTATATAACGTTATATGTTATATCGTAATAGCATATAACGTTATACGTTATATCGTAATAGCATATAACGTTATACGTTATATCGTAATACTATATAACGTTATATGTTATATCGTAATAGCATATAACGTTATACGTTATATCATAGTAGTATATAACGTTATACGTTATATCGTAATAGCATATAACGTTATACGTTATATCGTAATACTATATAACGTTATACGTTATATCATAGTAGTATATAACGTTATACGTTATATCGTAATAGTATATAACGTTATATGTTATATCGTAATAGCATATAACGTTATACGTTATATCGTAATACTATATAACGTTATATGTTATATCGTAATAGCATATAACGTTATACGTTATATCGTAATACTATATAACGTTATTAGCTATATCACAACAGCATATAACGTTATACGTTATATCGTAATAGTACATAACGTTATACGTTATATCGTAATAGCATATAACGTTATACGTTATATCGTAATACTATATAACGTTATACGTTATATCATAGTAGTATATAACGTTATACGTTATATCGTAATAGCATATAACGTTATACGTTATATCGTAATACTATATAACGTTATACGTTATATCATAGTAGTATATAACGTTATACGTTATATCGTAATAGCATATAACGTTATACGTTATATCGTAATACTATATAACGTTATACGTTATATCATAGTAGTATATAACGTTATACGTTATATCGTAATAGCATATAACGTTATACGTTATATCGTAATACTATATAACGTTATACGTTATATCATAGTAGTATATAACGTTATACGTTATATCGTAATAGTATATAACGTTATATGTTATATCGTAATAGCATATAACGTTATACGTTATATCGTAATAGCATATAACGTTATACGTTATATCGTAATACTATATAACGTTATATGTTATATCGTAATAGCATATAACGTTATACGTTATATCATAGTAGTATATAACGTTATACGTTATATCGTAATAGCATATAACGTTATACGTTATATCGTAATACTATATAACGTTATACGTTATATCATAGTAGTATATAACGTTATTAGCTATATCACAATAGCATATAACGTTATACGTTATATCGTAATAGTACATAACGTTATACGTTATATAGTATTACGATATAACGTATAACGTTATATCGTAATAGTATATAACGTTATATGTTATATCGTAATAACATATAACGCTATACGTTATATCGTAATAGTATATAACGTTATACGTTATATCGTAATAGTACGTAACGTTATACGTTATATCGTAATAGCATATAACGTTATACGTTATATCGTAATAGCATATAACGTTATACGTTATATCGTAATAGCATATAACGTTATACGTTATATCGTAATAGCATATAACGTTATACGTTATATCTTAATACTATATAACGTTATACGTTATATCATAGTATTATATAACGTTATACGTTATATCGTAATAGTATATAACGTTATATGTTATATCGTAATAGCATATAACGTTATACGTTATATCGTAATACTATATAACGTTATTAGCTATATCACAATAGCATATAACGTTATACGTTATATCGTAATAGTACATAACGTTATACGTTATATCGTAATAGTATATAACGTTATATGTTATATCGTAATAGCATATAACGTTATACGTTATATCGTAATACTATATAACGTTATTAGCTATATCACAATAGCATATAACGTTATACGTTATATCGTAATAGTACATAACGTTATACGTTATATCGTAATACTATATAACGTTATACGTTATATCGTAATAGCATATAACGTTATACGTTATATCGTAATACTATATAACGTTATACGTTATATCGTAATAGTATATAACGTTATATGTTATATCGTAATAACATATAACGCTATACGTTATATCGTAATAGTATATAACGTTATACGTTATATCGTAATACTATATAACGTTATACGTTATATCGTAATAGTATATAACGTTATACGTTATATCGTAATAGCATATAACGTTATACGTTATATCGTAATAGTATATAACGTTAAAGGTTATATCGTAATACTATATAACGTTATTAGCTATATCATAATAGCATATAACGTTATACGTTATATCGAAATAGTATATAACGTTATACGTTATATCATAGTAGTATATAACGTTATACGTTATATCGTAATAGCATATAGCGTTATACGTTATATCGTAATACTATATAACGTTATACGTTATATCATAGTAGTATATAACGTTATACGTTATATCGTAATAGCATATAACGTTATACGTTATATCGTAATACTATATAACGTTATACGTTATATCGTAATAGCATATAATGTTATACGTTATATCGTAATACTATATAACGTTATACGTTATATCGTAATAGCATATAACGTTATACGTTATATCGTAATACTATATAACGTTATTAGCTATATCTCAATAGCATATAACGCTATACGTTATATCGTAATAGCATATAACGTTATACTTTATATCGTAATAGCATATAACGTTATACGTTATATCGTAATAGCATATAACGTTATACGTTATATCCTACTATGATATAACGTTTAACGTTATATCGTAATACTATATAACGTTATACGTTATATCATAGTAGTATATAACGTTATACGTTATATCGTAATAGCATATAACGTTATACGTTATATCGTAATACTATATAACGTTATACGTTATATCGTAATAGCATATAACGTTATACGTTATATCGTAATACTATATAACGTTACTAGCTATATCTCAATAGCATATAACGTTATACGTTATATCGTAATAGTATATAACGTTATACGTTATATCATAGTAGTATATAACGTTATACGCTTTATCGTAATAGTATATAACGTTATACGTTATATCGTAATAGCATATAACGTTATACGTTATATCGTAATACTATATAACGTTATTGGATATATCATAATAGCATATAACGTTATACGTTATATCGTAATACTATATAACGTTATTGGATATATCATAATAGCATATAACGTTATACGTTATATCGTAATAGCATATAACGTTATACGTTATATCGTAATAGCATATAACGTTATACGTTATATCGTAATAGCATATAACGTTATACGTTAAATCGTAATAGTATATAACGTTAAAGGTTATATCGTAATACTATATAACGTTATTAGCTATATCATAATAGCATATAACGTTATACGTTATATCGAAATAGTATATAACGTTATATGTTATATCGTAATACTATATAACGTTATACGTTATATCGTAATAGTATATAACGTTATATGTTGTATCGTAATAGCATATAACGTTATACGTTATATCGTAATACTATATAACGTTATACGTTATATCATAGTAGTATATAACGTTATACGTTATATCGTAATAGCATATAACGTTATACGTTATATCGTAATACTATTAAACGTTATACGTTATATCATAGTAGTATATAACGTTATACGTTATATCGTAATAGTATATAACGTTATATGTTATATCGTAATAGCATATAACGTTATACGTTATATCGTAATACTATATAACGTTATATGTTATATCGTAATATCATATAACGTTATACGTTATATCGTAATACTATATAACGTTATTAGCTATATCACAACAGCATATAACGTTATACGTTATATCGTAATAGTACATAACGTTATACGTTATATCGTAATAGCATATAACGTTATACGTTATATCGTAATACTATATAACGTTATACGTTATATCATAGTAGTATATAACGTTATACGTTATATCGTAATAGCATATAACGTTATACGTTATATCGTAATACTATATAACGTTATACGTTATATCATAGTAGTATATAACGTTATACGTTATATCGTAATAGCATATAACGTTATACGTTATATCGTAATACTATATAACGTTATACGTTATATCATAGTAGTATATAACGTTATACGTTATATCGTAATAGCATATAACGTTATACGTTATATCGTAATACTATATAACGTTATACGTTATATCATAGTAGTATATAACGTTATACGTTATATCGTAATAGTATATAACGTTATATGTTATATCGTAATAGCATATAACGTTATACGTTATATCGTAATAGCATATAACGTTATACGTTATATCGTAATACTATATAACGTTATATGTTATATCGTAATAGCATATAATGTTATACGTTATATCATAGTAGTATATAACGTTATACGTTATATCGTAATAGCATATAACGTTATACGTTATATCGTAATACTATATAACGTTATACGTTATATCATAGTAGTATATAACGTTATTAGCTATATCACAATAGCATATAACGCTATACGTTATATCGTAATAGTACATAACGTTATACGTTATATAGTAATACTATATAACGTTATACGTTATATCGTAATAGTATATAACGTTATATGTTATATCGTAATAACATATAACGCTATACGTTATATCGTAATAGTATATAACGTTATACGTTATATCGTAATAGTACGTAACGTTATACGTTATATCGTAATAGCATATAACGTTATACGTTATATCGTAATAGCATATAACGTTATACGTTATATCGTAATAGCATATAACGTTATACGTTATATCGTAATAGCATATAACGTTATACGTTATATCTTAATACTATATAACGTTATACGTTATATCATAGTATTATATAACGTTATACGTTATATCGTAATAGTATATAACGTTATATGTTATATCGTAATAGCATATAACGTTATACGTTATATCGTAATACTATATAACGTTATTAGCTATATCACAATAGCATATAACGTTATACGTTATATCGTAATAGTACATAACGTTATACGTTATATCGTAATAGTATATAAAGTTATATGTTATATCGTAATAGGATATAACGTTATACGTTATATCGTAATACTATATAACGTTATTAGCTATATCACAATAGCATATAACGTTATACGTTATATCGTAATAGTACATAACGTTATACGTTATATCGTAATACTATATAACGTTATACGTTATATCGTAATAGCATATAACGTTATACGTTATATCGTAATACTATATAACGTTATACGTTATATCGTAATAGTATATAACGTTATATGTTATATCGTAATAACATATAACGCTATACGTTATATCGTAATAGTATATAACGTTATACGTTATATCGTAATACTATATAACGTTATACGTTATATCGTAATAGTATATAACGTTATACGTTATATCGTAATAGCATATAACGTTATACGTTATATCGTAATAGTATATAACGTTAAAGGTTATATCGTAATACTATATAACGTTATTAGCTATATCATAATAGCATATAACGTTATACGTTATATCGAAATAGTATATAACGTTATACGTTATATCATAGTAGTATATAACGTTATACGTTATATCGTAATAGCATATAGCGTTATACGTTATATCGTAATACTATATAACGTTATACGTTATATCATAGTAGTATATAACGTTATACGTTATATCGTAATAGCATATAACGTTATACGTTATATCGTAATACTATTTAACGTTATACGTTATATCGTAATAGCATATAACGTTATACGTTATATCGTAATAGCATATAACGTTATACGTTATATCGTAATACTATATAACGTTATACGTTATATCGTAATAGCATATTACGTTATACGTTATATCGTAATACTATATAACGTTATACGTTATATCGTAATAGCATATAACGTTATACGTTATATCGTAATACTATATAACGTTATTAGCTATATCTCAATAGCATATAACGCTATACGTTATATCGTAATAGCATATAACGTTATACGTTATATCGTAATAGTACGTAACGTTATACGTTATATCGTAATAGCATATAACGTTATACGTTATATCGTAATAGCATATAACGTTATACGTTATATCGTAATAGCATATAACGTTATACGTTATATCTTAATACTATATAACGTTATACGTTATATCATAGTATTATATAACGTTATACGTTATATCGTAATAGTATATAACGTTATATGTTATATCGTAATAGCATATAACGTTATACGTTATATCGTAATACTATATAACGTTATTAGCTATATCACAATAGCATATAACGTTATACGTTATACCGTAATAGTACATAACGTTATACGTTATATCGTAATACTATATAACGTTATACGTTATATCGTAATAGCATATAACGTTATACGTTATATCGTAATACTATATAACGTTATACGTTATATCGTAATAGTATATAACGTTATATGTTATATCGTAATAACATATAACGCTATACGTTATATCGTAATAGTATATAACGTTATACGTTATATCGTAATACTATATAACGTTATACGTTATATCATAGTAGTATATAACGTTATACGTTATATCGTAATAGCATATAACGTTATACGTTATATCGTAATACTATATAACGTTATACGTTATATCATAGTAGTATATAACGTTATACGTTATATCGTAATAGTATATAACGTTATATGTTATATCGTAATAGCATATAACGTTATACGTTATATCGTAATAGCATATAACGTTATACGTTATATCGTAATACTATATAACGTTATATGTTATATCGTAATAGCATATAACGTTATACGTTATATTGTAATACTATATAACGTTATTAGCTATATCACAATAGCATATAACGTTATACGTTACATCGTAATAGTACATAACGTTATATGTTATATCGTAATAGCATATAACGTTATATGTTATATCGTCATAGCATATAACGTTATACGTTATATCGTAATAGCATATAACGTTATACGTTATATCGTAATACTATATAACGTTATATGTTATATCGTAATAGCATATAACGTTATACGTTATATCGTAATACTATATAACGTTATTAGCTATATCACAATAGCATATAACGTTATACGTTATATCGTAATACTATATAACGTTATACGTTATATCGTAATAGTATATAACGTTATATGTTATATCGTAATAGCATATAACGTTATACGTTATATCGTAATAGTATATAACGTTATACGTTATATCGTAATAGCATATAACGTTATACGTTATATCGTAATACTATATAACGTTATTGGATATATCATAATAGCATATAACGTTATACGTTATATCGTAATAGCATATAACGTTATACGTTATATCGTAATAGCATATAACGTTATACGTTATATCGTAATAGCATATAACGTTATAAGTTATATCGTAATAGTATATAACGTTATACGTTATATCATAGTAGTATATAACGTTATACGGTATATCGTAATAGTATATAACGTTATATGTTATATCGTAATAGCATATAACGTTATACGTTATATCGTAATAGCATATAACGTTATACGTTATATCGTAATAACATATATCGCTATACGTTATATCGTAATAGTATATAACGTTATACGTTATATCGTAATAGTATATAACGTTATATGTTATATCGTAATAGCATATAACGTTATACGTTATATCGTAATAATATATAACGTTATATGTTATATCGTAATAGCATATAACGTTATACGTTATATCGTAATACTATATAACGTTATTAGCTATATCACAACAGCATATAACGTTATACGTTATATCGTAATAGTACATAACGTTATACGTTATATCGTAATAGCATATAACGTTATACGTTATATCGTAATACTATATAACGTTATACGTTATATCATAGTAGTATATAACGTTATACGTTATATCGTAATAGCATATAACGTTATACGTTATATCGTAATACTATATAACGTTATACGTTATATCATAGTAGTATATAACGTTATACGTTATATCGTAATAGCATATAACGTTATACGTTATATCGTAATACTATATAACGTTATACGTTATATCATAGTAGTATATAACGTTATACGTTATATCGTAATAGCATATAACGTTATACGTTATATCGTAATACTATATAACGTTATACGTTATATCACAATAGCATATAACGTTATACGTTACATCGTAATAGTACATAACGTTATATGTTATATCGTAATAGCATATAACGTTATATGTTATATCGTAATAGCATATAACGTTATACGTTATATCGTAATAGCATATAACGTTATACGTTATATCGTAATACTATATAACGTTATATGTTATATCGTAATAGCATATAACGTTATACGTTATATCGTAATACTATATAACGTTATTAGCTATATCACAATAGCATATAACGTTATACGTTATATCGTAATAGTACATAACGTTATACGTTATATCGTAATAGCATATAACGTTATATGTTATATCACAATAGCATATAACGTTATACGTTATATCGTAATAGTACTTAACGTTATACGTTATATCGTAATAGCATATAACGTTATACGTTATATCGTAATACTATATAACGTTATACGTTATATCATAGTAGTATATAACGTTATACGTTATATCGTAATAGCATATAGCGTTATACGTTATATCGTAATACTATATAACGTTATACGTTATATCATAGTAGTATATAACGTTATACGTTATATCGTAATAGCATATAACGTTATACGTTATATCGTAATACTATTTAACGTTATATGTTATATCGTAATAGCATATAACGTTATACGTTATATCGTAATAGCATATAATGTTATACGTTATATCGTAATACTATATAACGTTATACGTTATATCGTAATAGCATATAACGTTATACGTTATATCGTAATACTATATAACGTTATACGTTATATCGTAATAGCATATAACGTTATACGTTATATCGTAATACTATATAACGTTATTAGCTATATCTCAATAGCATATAACGCTATACGTTATATCGTAATAGCATATAACGTTATACGTTATATCGTAATAGCATATAACGTTATACGTTATATCGTAATAGCATATAACGTTATACGTTATATCCTAATAGTATATAACGTTATACGTTATATCGTAATACTATATAACGTTATTAGCTATATCTCAATAGCATATAACGTTATACGTTATATCGTAATAGTATATAACGTTATACGTTATATCATAGTAGTATATAACGTTATACGCTTTATCGTAATAGTATATAACGTTATACGTTATATCGTAATAGCATATAACGTTATACGTTATATCGTAATACTATATAACGTTATTGGATATATCATAATAGCATATAACGTTATACGTTATATCGTAATAGCATATAACGTTATACGTTATATCGTAATAGCATATAACGTTATACGTTATATCGTAATACTATATAACGTTATTGGATATATCATAATAGCATATAACGTTATACGTTATATCGTAATAGCATATAACGTTATACGTTATATCGTAATACTATATAACGTTATACGTTATATCGTAATACTATTTAACGTTATATGTTATATCGTAATAGCATATAACGTTATACGTTATATCGTAATAGCATATAACGTTATACGTTATATCGTAATACTATATAACGTTATACGTTATATCGTAATAGCATATAACGTTATACGTTATATCGTAATACTATATAACGTTATACGTTATATCATAGTAGTATATAACGTTATACGTTATATCGTAATAGCATATAACGTTATACGTTATATCGTAATACTATTTAACGTTATACGTTATATCATAGTAGTATATAACGTTATACGTTATATCGTAATAGTATATAACGTTATACGTTATATCATAGTAGTATATAACGTTATACGCTTTATCGTAATAGTATATAACGTTATACGTTATATCGTAATAGCATATAACGTTATACGTTATATCGAAATAGTATATAACGTTATACGTTATATCATAGTAGTATATAACGTTATACGTTATATCGTAATAGCATATAGCGTTATACGTTATATCGTAATACTATATAACGTTATACGTTATATCATAGTAGTATATAACGTTATACGTTATATCGTAATAGCATATAACGTTATACGTTATATCGTAATACTATTTAACGTTATACGTTATATCGTAATAGCATATAACGTTATACGTTATATCGTAATAGCATATAACGTTATACGTTATATCGTAATACTATATAACGTTATACGTTATATCGTAATAGCATATAACGTTATACGTTATATCGTAATACTATATAACGTTATACGTTATATCGTAATAGCATATAACGTTATACGTTATATCGTAATACTATATAACGTTATACGTTATATCATAGTAGTATATAACGTTATACGTTATATCGAAATAGCATATAACGTTATACGTTATATCGTAATACTATTTAACGTTATACGTTATATCATAGTAGTATATAACGTTATACGTTATATCGTAATAGTATATAACGTTATATGTTATATCGTAATAGCATATAACGCTATACGTTATATCGTAATACTATATAACGTTATATGTTATATCGTAATAGCATATAACGTTATACGTTATATCGTAATACTATATAACGTTATTAGCTATATCACAACAGCATATATCGTTATACGTTATATCGTAATAGTACATAACGTTATACGTTATATCGTAATAGCATATAACGTTATACGTTATATCGTAATACTATATAACGTTATACGTTATATCATAGTAGTATATAACGTTATACGTTATATCGTAATAGCATATAACGTTATACGTTATATCGTAATACTATATAACGTTATACGTTATATCATAGTAGTATATAACGTTATACGTTATATCGTAATAGCATATAACGTTATACGTTATATCGTAATACTATATAACGTTATACGTTATATCATAGTAGTATATAACGTTATACGTTATATCGTAATAGCATATAACGTTATACGTTATATCGTAATACTATATAACGTTATACGTTATATCATAGTAGTATATAACGTTATACGTTATATCGTAATAGCATATAACGTTATACGTTATATCGTAATAGCATATAACGTTATACGTTATATCGTAATAGCATATAACGTTATACGTTATATCGTAATACTATATAACGTTATATGTTATATCGTAATAGCATATAACGTTATACGTTATATAGTATTACGATATAACGTATAACGTTATATCATAGTAGTATATAACGTTATACGTTATATCGTAATAGCATATAGCGTTATACGTTATATCGTAATACTATATAACGTTATACGTTATATCATAGTAGTATATAACGTTATACGTTATATCGTAATAGCATATAACGTTATACGTTATATCGTAATACTATTTAACGTTATATGTTATATCGTAATAGCATATAACGTTATACGTTATATCGTAATAGCATATAACGTTATACGTTATATCGTAATACTATATAACGTTATACGTTATATCGTAATAGCATATAACGTTATACGTTATATCGTAATACTATATAACGTTATACGTTATATCGTAATAGCATATAACGTTATACGTTATATCGTAATACTATATAACGTTATACGTTATATCATAGTAGTACATAACGTTATACGATATATCGTAATAGCATATAACGTTATACGTTATATCGTAATACTATATAACGTTATACGTTATATCATAGTAGTATATAACGTTATACGTTATATCGTAATAGCATATAACGTTATACGTTATATCGTAATACTATTTAACGTTATACGTTATATCATAGTAGTATATAACGTTATACGTTATATCGTAATAGTATATAACGTTATATGTTATATCGTAATAGCATATAACGCTATACGTTATATCGTAATACTATATAACGTTATATGTTATATCGTAATAGCATATAACGTTATACGTTATATCGTAATACTATATAACGTTATTAGCTATATCACAACAGCATATAACGTTATACGTTATATCGTAATAGTACATAACGTTATACGTTATATCGTAATAGCATATAACGTTATACGTTATATCGTAATACTATATAACGTTATACGTTATATCATAGTAGTATATAACGTTATACGTTATATCGTAATAGCATATAACGTTATACGTTATATCGTAATAGCATATAACGTTATACGTTATATCGTAATGGCATATAACGTTATACGTTATATCGTAATAGTATATAACGTTATACGTTATATCATAGTAGTATATAACGTTATACGTTAGATCGTAATAGTATATAACGTTATATGTTATATCGTAATAACATATAAGGCTATACGTTATATCGTAATACTATATAACGTTATACGTTATATCGTAATAGCATATAACGTTATACGTTATATCGTAATAGCATATAACGTTATACGTTATATCGTAATACTATATAACGTTATATGTTATATCGTAATAGCATATAACGTTATACGTTATATCGTAATACTATATAACGTTATTAGCTATATCACAATAGCATATAACGTTATACGTTATATCGTAATAGTACTTAACGTTATACGTTATATCGTAATAGCATATAACGTTATACATTATATCGTAATACTATATAACGTTATACGTTATATCATAGTAGTATATAACGTTATACGTTATATCGTAATAGCATATAACGTTATACGTTATATCGTAATACTATATAACGTTATACGTTATATCATAGTAGTATATAACGTTATACGTTATATCGTAATAGCATATAACGTTATACGTTATATCGTAATACTATTTAACGTTATACGTTATATCATAGTAGTATATAACGTTATACGTTATATCGTAATAGTACATAACGTTATACGTTATATCGTAATAGCATATAACGTTATACGTTATATCGTAATACTATATAACGTTATACGTTATATCATAGTAGTATATAACGTTATACGTTATATCGTAATAGCATATAACGTTATACGTTATATCGTAATAGCATATAACGTTATACGTTATATCGTAATAGCATATAGCGTTATACGTTATATCGTAATACTATATAACGTTATACGTTATATCATAGTAGTATATAACGTTATACGTTATATCGTAATAGCATATAACGTTATACGTTATATCGTAATACTATTTAACGTTATACGTTATATCGTAATAGCATATAACGTTATACGTTATATCGTAATAGCATATAACGTTATACGTTATATCGTAATACTATATAACGTTATACGTTATATCGTAATAGCATATAATGTTATACGTTATATCGTAATACTATATAACGTTATACGTTATATCGTAATAGCATATAACGTTATACGTTATATCGTAATACTATATAACGTTATTAGCTATATCTCAATAGCATATAACGCTATACGTTATATCGTAATAGCATATAACGTTATACGTTATATCGTAATAGCATATAACGTTATACGTTTATATCGTAATAGTACATAACGTTATACGTTATATCGTAATACTATATAACGTTATACGTTATATCGTAATAACATATAACGCTATACGTTATATCGTAATAGTATATAACGTTATACGTTATATCGTAATAGTACGTAACGTTATACGTTATATCGTAATAGCATATAACGTTATACGTTATATCGTAATAGCATATAACGTTATACGTTATATCGTAATAGCATATAACGTTATACGTTATATCGTAATAGCATATAACGTTATACGTTATATCTTAATACTATATAACGTTATACGTTATATCATAGTATTATATAACGTTATACGTTATATCGTAATAGTATATAACGTTATATGTTATATCGTAATAGCATATAACGTTATACGTTATATCGTAATACTATATAACGTTATTAGCTATATCACAATAGCATATAACGTTATACGTTATATCGTAATAGTACATAACGTTATACGTTATATCGTAATAGTATATAACGTTATATGTTATATCGTAATAGCATATAACGTTATACGTTATATCGTAATACTATATAACGTTATTAGCTATATCACAATAGCATATAACGTTATACGTTATATCGTAATAGTACATAACGTTATACGTTATATCGTAATACTATATAACGTTATACGTTATATCGTAATAGCATATAACGTTATACGTTATATCGTAATACTATATAACGTTATACGTTATATCGTAATAGTATATAACGTTATATGTTATATCGTAATAACATATAACGCTATACGTTATATCGTAATAGTATATAACGTTATACGTTATATCGTAATACTATATAACGTTATACGTTATATCGTAATAGTATATAACGTTATACGTTATATCGTAATAGCATATAACGTTATACGTTATATCGTAATAGTATATAACGTTAAAGGTTATATCGTAATACTATATAACGTTATTAGCTATATCATAATAGCATATAACGTTATACGTTATATCGAAATAGCATATAACGTTATACGTTATATCGAAATAGTATATAACGTTATACGTTATATCATAGTAGTATATAACGTTATACGTTATATCGTAATAGCATATAGCGTTATACGTTATATCGTAATACTATATAACGTTATACGTTATATCATAGTAGTATATAACGTTATACGTTATATCGTAATAGCATATAACGTTATACGTTATATCGTAATACTATTTAACGTTATACGTTATATCGTAATAGCATATAACGTTATACGTTATATCGTAATAGCATATAACGTTATACGTTATATCGTAATACTATATAACGTTATACGTTATATCGTAATAGCATATAACGTTATACGTTATATCGTAATACTATATAACGTTATACGTTATATCGTAATAGCATATAACGTTATACGTTATATCGTAATACTATATAACGTTATTAGCTATATCTCAATAGCATATAACGCTATACGTTATATCGTAATAGCATATAACGTTATACGTTATATCGTAATAGTACGTAACGTTATACGTTATATCGTAATAGCATATAACGTTATACGTTATATCGTAATAGCATATAACGTTATACGTTATATCGTAATAGTATATAACGTTAAAGGTTATATCGTAATACTATATAACGTTATTAGCTATATCATAATAGCATATAACGTTATACGTTATATCGAAATAGCATATAACGTTATACGTTATATCGTAATAGCATATAACGTTATACGTTATATCGTAATAGCATATAACGTTATACGTTATATCTTAATACTATATAACGTTATACGTTATATCATAGTATTATATAACGTTATACGTTATATCGTAATACTATATAACGTTATACGTTATATCGTAATAGCATATAACGTTATACGTTATATCGTAATACTATATAACGTTATACGTTATATCATAGTAGTATATAACGTTATACGTTATATCGTAATAGTATATAACGTTATATGTTATATCGTAATAGCATATAACGTTATACGTTATATCGTAATAGCATATAACGTTATACGTTATATCGTAATACTATATAACGTTATATGTTATATCGTAATAGCATATAACGTTATACGTTATATTGTAATACTATATAACGTTATTAGCTATATCACAATAGCATATAACGTTATACGTTACATCGTAATAGTACATAACGTTATATGTTATATCGTAATAGCATATAACGTTATATGTTATATCGTCATAGCATATAACGTTATACGTTATATCGTAATAGCATATAACGTTATACGTTATATCGTAATACTATATAACGTTATATGTTATATCGTAATAGCATATAACGTTATACGTTATATCGTAATACTATATAACGTTATTAGCTATATCACAATAGCATATAACGTTATACGTTATATCGTAATACTATATAACGTTATACGTTATATCGTAATAGTATATAACGTTATATGTTATATCGTAATAGCATATAACGTTATACGTTATATCGTAATAGTATATAACGTTATACGTTATATCGTAATAGCATATAACGTTATACGTTATATCGTAATACTATATAACGTTATTGGATATATCATAATAGCATATAACGTTATACGTTATATCGTAATAGCATATAACGTTATACGTTATATCGTAATAGCATATAACGTTATACGTTATATCGTAATAGCATATAACGTTATAAGTTATATCGTAATAGTATATAACGTTATACGTTATATCATAGTAGTATATAACGTTATACGGTATATCGTAATAGTATATAACGTTATATGTTATATCGTAATAGCATATAACGTTATACGTTATATCGTAATAGCATATAACGTTATACGTTATATCGTAATAACATATATCGCTATACGTTATATCGTAATAGTATATAACGTTATACGTTATATCGTAATAGTATATAACGTTATATGTTATATCGTAATAGCATATAACGTTATACGTTATATCGTAATAATATATAACGTTATATGTTATATCGTAATAACATATAACGTTATACGTTATATCGTAATACTATATAACGTTATTAGCTATATCACAACAGCATATAACGTTATACGTTATATCGTAATAGTACATAACGTTATACGTTATATCGTAATAGCATATAACGTTATACGTTATATCGTAATACTATATAACGTTATACGTTATATCATAGTAGTATATAACGTTATACGTTATATCGTAATAGCATATAACGTTATACGTTATATCGTAATACTATATAACGTTATACGTTATATCATAGTAGTATATAACGTTATACGTTATATCGTAATAGCATATAACGTTATACGTTATATCGTAATACTATATAACGTTATACGTTATATCATAGTAGTATATAACGTTATACGTTATATCGTAATAGCATATAACGTTATACGTTATATCGTAATACTATATAACGTTATACGTTATATCACAATAGCATATAACGTTATACGTTACATCGTAATAGTACATAACGTTATATGTTATATCGTAATAGCATATAACGTTATATGTTATATCGTAATAGCATATAACGTTATACGTTATATCGTAATAGCATATAACGTTATACGTTATATCGTAATACTATATAACGTTATATGTTATATCGTAATAGCATATAACGTTATACGTTATATCGTAATACTATATAACGTTATTAGCTATATCACAATAGCATATAACGTTATACGTTATATCGTAATAGCATATAACGTTATACGTTATATCGTAATAGCATATAACGTTATATGTTATATCACAATAGCATATAACGTTATACGTTATATCGTAATAGTACTTAACGTTATACGTTATATCGTAATAGCATATAACGTTATACGTTATATCGTAATACTATATAACGTTATACGTTATATCATAGTAGTATATAACGTTATACGTTATATCGTAATAGCATATAGCGTTATACGTTATATCGTAATACTATATAACGTTATACGTTATATCATAGTAGTATATAACGTTATACGTTATATCGTAATAGCATATAACGTTATACGTTATATCGTAATACTATTTAACGTTATATGTTATATCGTAATAGCATATAACGTTATACGTTATATCGTAATAGCATATAATGTTATACGTTATATCGTAATACTATATAACGTTATACGTTATATCGTAATAGCATATAACGTTATACGTTATATCGTAATACTATATAACGTTATACGTTATATCGTAATAGCATATAACGTTATACGTTATATCGTAATACTATATAACGTTATTAGCTATATCTCAATAGCATATAACGCTATACGTTATATCGTAATAGCATATAACGTTATACGTTATATCGTAATAGCATATAACGTTATACGTTATATCGTAATAGCATATAACGTTATACGTTATATCCTAATAGTATATAACGTTATACGTTATATCGTAATACTATATAACGTTATACGTTATATCATAGTAGTATATAACGTTATACGTTATATCGTAATAGCATATAACGTTATACGTTATATCGTAATACTATATAACGTTATACGTTATATCGTAATAGCATATAACGTTATACGTTATATCGTAATACTATATAACGTTATTAGCTATATCTCAATAGCATATAACGTTATACGTTATATCGTAATAGTATATAACGTTATACGTTATATCATAGTAGTATATAACGTTATACGCTTTATCGTAATAGTATATAACGTTATACGTTATATCGTAATAGCATATAACGTTATACGTTATATCGTAATAGCATATAACGTTATACGTTATATCGTAATACTATATAACGTTATTGGATATATCATAATAGCATATAACGTTATACGTTATATCGTAATAGCATATAACGTTATACGTTATATCGTAATACTATATAACGTTATACGTTATATCGTAATACTATTTAACGTTATATGTTATATCGTAATAGCATATAACGTTATACGTTATATCGTAATAGCATATAACGTTATACGTTATATCGTAATACTATATAACGTTATACGTTATATCGTAATAGCATATAACGTTATACGTTATATCGTAATACTATATAACGTTATACGTTATATCATAGTAGTATATAACGTTATACGTTATATCGTAATAGCATATAACGTTATACGTTATATCGTAATACTATTTAACGTTATACGTTATATCATAGTAGTATATAACGTTATACGTTATATCGTAATAGTATATAACGTTATACGTTATATCATAGTAGTATATAACGTTATACGCTTTATCGTAATAGTATATAACGTTATACGTTATATCGTAATAGCATATAACGTTATACGTTATATCGTAATACTATATAACGTTATTGGATATATCATAATAGCATATAACGTTATAAGTTATATCGTAATAGCATATAACGTTATACGTTATATCGTAATACTATATAACGTTATACGTTATATCGTAATAGCATATAACGTTATACGTTATATCGTAATACTATATAACGTTATACGTTATATCGTAATAGCATATAACGTTATACGTTATATCGTAATACTATATAACGTTATACGTTATATCGTAATACTATTTAACGTTATATGTTATATCGTAATAGCATATAACGTTATACGTTATATCGTAATAGCATATAACGTTATACGTTATATCGTAATACTATATAACGTTATACGTTATATCGTAATAGCATATAACGTTATACGTTATATCGTAATACTATATAACGTTATACGTTATATCATAGTAGTATATAACGTTATACGTTATATCGTAATAGCATATAACGTTATACGTTATATCGTAATACTATTTAACGTTATACGTTATATCATAGTAGTATATAACGTTATACGTTATATCGTAATAGTATATAACGTTATACGTTATATCATAGTAGTATATAACGTTATACGCTTTATCGTAATAGTATATAACGTTATACGTTATATCGTAATAGCATATAACGTTATACGTTATATCGAAATAGTATATAACGTTATACGTTATATCATAGTAGTATATAACGTTATACGTTATATCGTAATAGCATATAGCGTTATACGTTATATCGTAATACTATATAACGTTATACGTTATATCATAGTAGTATATAACGTTATACGTTATATCGTAATAGCATATAACGTTATACGTTATATCGTAATACTATTTAACGTTATACGTTATATCGTAATAGCATATAACGTTATACGTTATATCGTAATAGCATATAACGTTATACGTTATATCGTAATACTATATAACGTTATACGTTATATCGTAATAGCATATAACGTTATACGTTATATCGTAATACTATATAACGTTATACGTTATATCGTAATAGCATATAACGTTATACGTTATATCGTAATACTATATAACGTTATACGTTATATCATAGTAGTATATAACGTTATACGTTATATCGTAATAGCATATAACGTTATACGTTATATCGTAATACTATTTAACGTTATACGTTATATCATAGTAGTATATAACGTTATACGTTATATCGTAATAGTATATAACGTTATATGTTATATCGTAATAGCATATAACGCTATACGTTATATCGTAATACTATATAACGTTATATGTTATATCGTAATAGCATATAACGTTATACGTTATATCGTAATACTATATAACGTTATTAGCTATATCACAACAGCATATAACGTTATACGTTATATCGTAATAGTACATAACGTTATACGTTATATCGTAATAGCATATAACGTTATACGTTATATCGTAATACTATATAACGTTATACGTTATATCATAGTAGTATATAACGTTATACGTTATATCGTAATAGCATATAACGTTATACGTTATATCGTAATACTATATAACGTTATACGTTATATCATAGTAGTATATAACGTTATACGTTATATCGTAATAGCATATAACGTTATACGTTATATCGTAATACTATATAACGTTATACGTTATATCATAGTAGTATATAACGTTATACGTTATATCGTAATAGCATATAACGTTATACGTTATATCGTAATACTATATAACGTTATACGTTATATCATAGTAGTATATAACGTTATACGTTATATCGTAATAGCATATAACGTTATACGTTATATCGTAATAGCATATAACGTTATACGTTATATCGTAATAGCATATAACGTTATACGTTATATCGTAATACTATATAACGTTATATGTTATATCGTAATAGCATATAACGTTATACGTTATATCGTAATACTATATAACGTTATACGTTATATCATAGTAGTATATAACGTTATACGTTATATCGTAATAGCATATAGCGTTATACGTTATATCGTAATACTATATAACGTTATACGTTATATCATAGTAGTATATAACGTTATACGTTATATCGTAATAGCATATAACGTTATACGTTATATCGTAATACTATTTAACGTTATATGTTATATCGTAATAGCATATAACGTTATACGTTATATCGTAATAGCATATAACGTTATACGTTATATCGTAATGCTATATCACGTTATACGTTATATCGTAATAGCATATAACGTTATACGTTATATCGTAATACTATATAACGTATTACGTTATATCGTAATAGCATATAACGTTATACGTTATATCGTAATACTATATAACGTTATACGTTATATCATAGTAGTACATAACGTTATACGATATATCGTAATAGCATATAACGTTATACGTTATATCGTAATACTATATAACGTTATACGTTATATCATAGTAGTATATAACGTTATACGTTATATCGTAATAGCATATAACGTTATACGTTATATCGTAATACTATTTAACGTTATACGTTATATCATAGTAGTATATAACGTTATACGTTATATCGTAATAGTATATAACGTTATATGTTATATCGTAATAGCATATAACGCTATACGTTATATCGTAATACTATATAACGTTATATGTTATATCGTAATAGCATATAACGTTATACGTTATATCGTAATACTATATAACGTTATTAGCTATATCACAACAGCATATAACGTTATACGTTATATCGTAATAGTACATAACGTTATACGTTATATCGTAATAGCATATAACGTTATACGTTATATCGTAATACTATATAACGTTATACGTTATATCATAGTAGTATATAACGTTATACGTTATATCGTAATAGCATATAACGTTATACGTTATATCGTAATAGCATATAACGTTATACGTTATATCGTAATGGCATATAACGTTATACGTTATATCGTAATAGTATATAACGTTATACGTTATATCATAGTAGTATATAACGTTATACGTTAGATCGTAATAGTATATAACGTTATATGTTATATCGTAATAACATATAAGGCTATACGTTATATCGTAATACTATATAACGTTATACGTTATATCGTAATAGCATATAACGTTATACGTTATATCGTAATAGCATATAACGTTATACGTTATATCGTAATACTATATAACGTTATATGTTATATCGTAATAGCATATAACGTTATACGTTATATCGTAATACTATATAACGTTATTAGCTATATCACAATAGCATATAACGTTATACGTTATATCGTAACAGTACTTAACGTTATACGTTATATCGTAATAGCATATAACGTTATACATTATATCGTAATACTATATAACGTTATACGTTATATCATAGTAGTATATAACGTTATACGTTATATCGTAATAGCATATAACGTTATACGTTATATCGTAATACTATATAACGTTATACGTTATATCATAGTAGTATATAACGTTATACGTTATATCGTAATAGCATATAACGTTATACGTTATATCGTAATACTATTTAACGTTATACGTTATATCATAGTAGTATATAACGTTATACGTTATATCGTAATAGTACATAACGTTATACGTTATATCGTAATAGCATATAACGTTATACGTTATATCGTAATACTATATAACGTTATACGTTATATCATAGTAGTATATAACGTTATACGTTATATCGTAATAGCATATAACGTTATACGTTATATCGTAATAGCATATAACGTTATACGTTATATCGTAATAGCATATAGCGTTATACGTTATATCGTAATACTATATAACGTTATACGTTATATCATAGTAGTATATAACGTTATACGTTATATCGTAATAGCATATAACGTTATACGTTATATCGTAATACTATTTAACGTTATACGTTATATCGTAATAGCATATAACGTTATACGTTATATCGTAATAGCATATAACGTTATACGTTATATCGTAATACTATATAACGTTATACGTTATATCGTAATAGCATATAATGTTATACGTTATATCGTAATACTATATAACGTTATACGTTATATCGTAATAGCATATAACGTTATACGTTATATCGTAATACTATATAACGTTATTAGCTATATCTCAATAGCATATAACGCTATACGTTATATCGTAATAGCATATAACGTTATACGTTATATCGTAATAGCATATAACGTTATACGTTTATATCGTAATAGTACATAACGTTATACGTTATATCGTAATACTATATAACGTTATACGTTATATCGTAATAACATATAACGCTATACGTTATATCGTAATAGTATATAACGTTATACGTTATATCGTAATAGTACGTAACGTTATACGTTATATCGTAATAGCATATAACGTTATACGTTATATCGTAATAGCATATAACGTTATACGTTATATCGTAATAGCATATAACGTTATACGTTATATCGTAATAGCATATAACGTTATACGTTATATCTTAATACTATATAACGTTATACGTTATATCATAGTATTATATAACGTTATACGTTATATCGTAATAGTATATAACGTTATATGTTATATCGTAATAGCATATAACGTTATACGTTATATCGTAATACTATATAATGTTATTAGCTATATCACAATAGCATATAACGTTATACGTTATATCGTAATAGTACATAACGTTATACGTTATATCGTAATAGTATATAACGTTATATGTTATATCGTAATAGCATATAACGTTATACGTTATATCGTAATACTATATAACGTTATTAGCTATATCACAATAGCATATAACGTTATACGTTATATCGTAATAGTACATAACGTTATACGTTATATCGTAATACTATATAACGTTATACGTTATATCGTAATAGCATATAACGTTATACGTTATATCGTAATACTATATAACGTTATACGTTATATCGTAATAGTATATAACGTTATATGTTATATCGTAATAACATATAACGCTATACGTTATATCGTAATAGTATATAACGTTATACGTTATATCGTAATACTATATAACGTTATACGTTATATCGTAATAGTATATAACGTTATACGTTATATCGTAATAGCATATAACGTTATACGTTATATCGTAATAGTATATAACGTTAAAGGTTATATCGTAATACTATATAACGTTATTAGCTATATCATAATAGCATATAACGTTATACGTTATATCGAAATAGCATATAACGTTATACGTTATATCGAAATAGTATATAACGTTATACGTTATATCATAGTAGTATATAACGTTATACGTTATATCGTAATAGCATATAGCGTTATACGTTATATCGTAATACTATATAACGTTATACGTTATATCATAGTAGTATATAACGTTATACGTTATATCGTAATAGCATATAACGTTATACGTTATATCGTAATACTATTTAACGTTATACGTTATATCGTAATAGCATATAACGTTATACGTTATATCGTAATAGCATATAACGTTATACGTTATATCGTAATACTATATAACGTTATACGTTATATCGTAATAGCATATAACGTTATACGTTATATCGTAATACTATATAACGTTATACGTTATATCGTAATAGCATATAACGTTATACGTTATATCGTAATACTATATAACGTTATTAGCTATATCTCAATAGCATATAACGCTATACGTTATATCGTAATAGCATATAACGTTATACGTTATATCGTAATAGTACGTAACGTTATACGTTATATCGTAATAGCATATAACGTTATACGTTATATCGTAATAGCATATAACGTTATACGTTATATCGTAATAGTATATAACGTTAAAGGTTATATCGTAATACTATATAACGTTATTAGCTATATCATAATAGCATATAACGTTATACGTTATATCGAAATAGCATATAACGTTATACGTTATATCGTAATAGCATATAACGTTATACGTTATATCGTAATAGCATATAACGTTATACGTTATATCTTAATACTATATAACGTTATACGTTATATCATAGTATTATATAACGTTATACGTTATATCGTAATACTATATAACGTTATACGTTATATCGTAATAGCATATAACGTTATACGTTATATCGTAATACTATATAACGTTATACGTTATATCGTAATAGTATATAACGTTATATGTTATATCGTAATAACATATAACGCTATACGTTATATCGTAATAGTATATAACGTTATACGTTATATCGTAATACTATATAACGTTATACGTTATATCATAGTAGTATATAACGTTATACGTTATATCGTAATAGCATATAACGTTATACGTTATATCGTAATACTATATAACGTTATACGTTATATCATAGTAGTATATAACGTTATACGTTATATCGTAATAGTATATAACGTTATATGTTATATCGTAATAGCATATAACGTTATACGTTATATCGTAATAGCATATAACGTTATACGTTATATCGTAATACTATATAACGTTATATGTTATATCGTAATAGCATATAACGTTATACGTTATATTGTAATACTATATAACGTTATTAGCTATATCACAATAGCATATAACGTTATACGTTACATCGTAATAGTACATAACGTTATATGTTATATCGTAATAGCATATAACGTTATATGTTATATCGTCATAGCATATAACGTTATACGTTATATCGTAATAGCATATAACGTTATACGTTATATCGTAATACTATATAACGTTATATGTTATATCGTAATAGCATATAACGTTATACGTTATATCGTAATACTATATAACGTTATTAGCTATATCACAATAGCATATAACGTTATACGTTATATCGTAATACTATATAACGTTATACGTTATATCGTAATAGTATATAACGTTATATGTTATATCGTAATAGCATATAACGTTATACGTTATATCGTAATAGTATATAACGTTATACGTTATATCGTAATAGCATATAACGTTATACGTTATATCGTAATACTATATAACGTTATTGGATATATCATAATAGCATATAACGTTATACGTTATATCGTAATAGCATATAACGTTATACGTTATATCGTAATAGCATATAACGTTATACGTTATATCGTAATAGCATATAACGTTATAAGTTATATCGTAATAGTATATAACGTTATACGTTATATCATAGTAGTATATAACGTTATACGGTATATCGTAATAGTATATAACGTTATATGTTATATCGTAATAGCATATAGCGTTATACGTTATATCGTAATAGCATATAACGTTATACGTTATATCGTAATAACATATATCGCTATACGTTATATCGTAATAGTATATAACGTTATACGTTATATCGTAATAGTATATAACGTTATATGTTATATCGTAATAGCATATAACGTTATACGTTATATCGTAATAATATATAACGTTATATGTTATATCGTAATAGTATATAACGTTATACGTTATATCGTAATACTATATAACGTTATTAGCTATATCACAACAGCATATAACGTTATACGTTATATCGTAATAGTACATAACGTTATACGTTATATCGTAATAGCATATAACGTTATACGTTATATCGTAATACTATATAACGTTATACGTTATATCATAGTAGTATATAACGTTATACGTTATATCGTAATAGCATATAACGTTATACGTTATATCGTAATACTATATAACGTTATACGTTATATCATAGTAGTATATAACGTTATACGTTATATCGTAATAGCATATAACGTTATACGTTATATCGTAATACTATATAACGTTATACGTTATATCATAGTAGTATATAACGTTATACGTTATATCGTAATAGCATATAACGTTATACGTTATATCGTAATACTATATAACGTTATACGTTATATCACAATAGCATATAACGTTATACGTTACATCGTAATAGTACATAACGTTATATGTTATATCGTAATAGCATATAACGTTATATGTTATATCGTAATAGCATATAACGTTATACGTTATATCGTAATAGCATATAACGTTATACGTTATATCGTAATACTATATAACGTTATATGTTATATCGTAATAGCATATAACGTTATACGTTATATCGTAATACTATATAACGTTATTAGCTATATCACAATAGCATATAACGTTATACGTTATATCGTAATAGCATATAACGTTATACGTTATATCGTAATAGCATATAACGTTATATGTTATATCACAATAGCATATAACGTTATACGTTATATCGTAATAGTACTTAACGTTATACGTTATATCGTAATAGCATATAACGTTATACGTTATATCGTAATACTATATAACGTTATACGTTATATCATAGTAGTATATAACGTTATACGTTATATCGTAATAGCATATAGCGTTATACGTTATATCGTAATACTATATAACGTTATACGTTATATCATAGTAGTATATAACGTTATACGTTATATCGTAATAGCATATAACGTTATACGTTATATCGTAATACTATTTAACGTTATATGTTATATCGTAATAGCATATAACGTTATACGTTATATCGTAATAGCATATAATGTTATACGTTATATCGTAATACTATATAACGTTATACGTTATATCGTAATAGCATATAACGTTATACGTTATATCGTAATACTATATAACGTTATACGTTATATCGTAATAGCATATAACGTTATACGTTATATCGTAATACTATATAACGTTATTAGCTATATCTCAATAGCATATAACGCTATACGTTATATCGTAATAGCATATAACGTTATACGTTATATCGTAATAGCATATAACGTTATACGTTATATCGTAATAGCATATAACGTTATACGTTATATCCTAATAGTATATAACGTTATACGTTATATCGTAATACTATATAACGTTATACGTTATATCATAGTAGTATATAACGTTATACGTTATATCGTAATAGCATATAACGTTATACGTTATATCGTAATACTATATAACGTTATACGTTATATCGTAATAGCATATAACGTTATACGTTATATCGTAATACTATATAACGTTATTAGCTATATCTCAATAGCATATAACGTTATACGTTATATCGTAATAGTATATAACGTTATACGTTATATCATAGTAGTATATAACGTTATACGCTTTATCGTAATAGTATATAACGTTATACGTTATATCGTAATAGCATATAACGTTATACGTTATATCGTAATACTATATAACGTTATTGGATATATCATAATAGCATATAACGTTATACGTTATATCGTAATAGCATATAACGTTATACGTTATATCGTAATAGCATATAACGTTATACGTTATATCGTAATACTATATAACGTTATTGGATATATCATAATAGCATATAACGTTATACGTTATATCGTAATAGCATATAACGTTATACGTTATATCGTAATACTATATAACGTTATACGTTATATCGTAATACTATTTAACGTTATATGTTATATCGTAATAGCATATAACGTTATACGTTATATCGTAATAGCATATAACGTTATACGTTATATCGTAATACTATATAACGTTATACGTTATATCGTAATAGCATATAACGTTATACGTTATATCGTAATACTATATAACGTTATACGTTATATCATAGTAGTATATAACGTTATACGTTATATCGTAATAGCATATAACGTTATACGTTATATCGTAATACTATTTAACGTTATACGTTATATCATAGTAGTATATAACGTTATACGTTATATCGTAATAGTATATAACGTTATACGTTATATCATAGTAGTATATAACGTTATACGCTTTATCGTAATAGTATATAACGTTATACGTTATATCGTAATAGCATATAACGTTATACGTTATATCGTAATACTATATAACGTTATTGGATATATCATAATAGCATATAACGTTATAAGTTATATCGTAATAGCATATAACGTTATACGTTATATCGTAATACTATATAACGTTATACGTTATATCGTAATAGCATATAACGTTATACGTTATATCGTAATACTATATAACGTTATACGTTATATCGTAATAGCATATAACGTTATACGTTATATCGTAATACTATATAACGTTATACGTTATATCATAGTAGTATATAACGTTATACGTTATATCGTAATAGCATATAACGTTATACGTTATATCGTAATACTATATAACGTTATACGTTATATCATAGTAGTATATAACGTTATACGTTATATCGTAATAGCATATAACGTTATACGTTATATCGTAATACTATATAACGTTATACGTTATATCATAGTAGTATATAACGTTATACGTTATATCGTAATAGCATATAACGTTATACGTTATATCGTAATACTATATAACGTTATACGTTATATCATAGTAGTATATAACGTTATACGTTATATCGTAATAGCATATAACGTTATACGTTATATCGTAATAGCATATAACGTTATACGTTATATCGTAATAGCATATAACGTTATACGTTATATCGTAATACTATATAACGTTATATGTTATATCGTAATAGCATATAACGTTATACGTTATATCGTAATACTATATAACGTTATACGTTATATCATAGTAGTATATAACGTTATACGTTATATCGTAATAGCATATAGCGTTATACGTTATATCGTAATACTATATAACGTTATACGTTATATCATAGTAGTATATAACGTTATACGTTATATCGTAATAGCATATAACGTTATACGTTATATCGTAATACTATTTAACGTTATATGTTATATCGTAATAGCATATAACGTTATACGTTATATCGTAATAGCATATAACGTTATACGTTATATCGTAATACTATATAACGTTATACGTTATATCGTAATAGCATATAACGTTATACGTTATATCGTAATACTATATAACGTTATACGTTATATCGTAATAGCATATAACGTTATACGTTATATCGTAATACTATATAACGTTATACGTTATATCATAGTAGTACATAACGTTATACGATATATCGTAATAGCATATAACGTTATACGTTATATCGTAATACTATATAACGTTATACGTTATATCATAGTAGTATATAACGTTATACGTTATATCGTAATAGCATATAACGTTATACGTTATATCGTAATACTATTTAACGTTATACGTTATATCATAGTAGTATATAACGTTATACGTTATATCGTAATAGTATATAACGTTATATGTTATATCGTAATAGCATATAACGCTATACGTTATATCGTAATACTATATAACGTTATATGTTATATCGTAATAGCATATAACGTTATACGTTATATCGTAATACTATATAACGTTATTAGCTATATCACAACAGCATATAACGTTATACGTTATATCGTAATAGTACATAACGTTATACGTTATATCGTAATAGCATATAACGTTATACGTTATATCGTAATACTATATAACGTTATACGTTATATCATAGTAGTATATAACGTTATACGTTATATCGTAATAGCATATAACGTTATACGTTATATCGTAATAGCATATAACGTTATACGTTATATCGTAATGGCATATAACGTTATACGTTATATCGTAATAGTATATAACGTTATACGTTATATCATAGTAGTATATAACGTTATACGTTAGATCGTAATAGTATATAACGTTATATGTTATATCGTAATAACATATAACGCTATACGTTATATCGTAATACTATATAACGTTATACGTTATATCGTAATAGCATATAACGTTATACGTTATATCGTAATAGCATATAACGTTATACGTTATATCGTAATACTATATAACGTTATATGTTATATCGTAATAGCATATAACGTTATACGCTATATCGTAATACTATATAACGTTATTAGCTATATCACAATAGCATATAACGTTATACGTTATATCGTAATAGTACTTAACGTTATACGTTATATCGTAATAGCATATAACGTTATACATTATATCGTAATACTATATAACGTTATACGTTATATCATAGTAGTATATAACGTTATACGTTATATCGTAATAGCATATAGCGTTATACGTTATATCGTAATACTATATAACGTTATACGTTATATCATAGTAGTATATAACGTTATACGTTATATCGTAATAGCATATAACGTTATACGTTATATCGTAATACTATTTAACGTTATACGTTATATCGTAATAGCATATAACGTTATACGTTATATCGTAATAGCATATAACGTTATACGTTATATCGTAATACTATATAACGTTATACGTTATATCGTAATAGCATATAATGTTATACGTTATATCGTAATACTATATAACGTTATACGTTATATCGTAATAGCATATAACGTTATACGTTATATCGTAATACTATATAACGTTATTAGCTATATCTCAATAGCATATAACGCTATACGTTATATCGTAATAGCATATAACGTTATACGTTATATCGTAATAGCATATAACGTTATACGTTTATATCGTAATAGCATATAACGTTATACGTTATATCCTAATAGTATATAACGTTATACGTTATATCGTAATACTATATAACGTTATACGTTATATCATAGTAGTATATAACGTTATACGTTATATCGTAATAGCATATAACGTTATACGTTATATCGTAATACTATATAACGTTATACGTTATATCGTAATAGCATATAACGTTATACGTTATATCGTAATACTATATAACGTTACTAGCTATATCTCAATAGCATATAACGTTATACGTTATATCGTAATAGTATATAACGTTATACGTTATATCATAGTAGTATATAACGTTATACGCTTTATCGTAATAGTATATAACGTTATACGTTATATCGTAATAGCATATAACGTTATACGTTATATCGTAATACTATATAACGTTATTGGATATATCATAATAGCATATAACGTTATACGTTATATCGTAATACTATATAACGTTATTGGATATATCATAATAGCATATAACGTTATACGTTATATCGTAATAGCATATAACGTTATACGTTATATCGTAATAGCATATAACGTTATACGTTATATCGTAATAGCATATAACGTTATACGTTAAATCGTAATAGTATATAACGTTAAAGGTTATATCGTAATACTATATAACGTTATTAGCTATATCATAATAGCATATAACGTTATACGTTATATCGAAATAGTATATAACGTTATATGTTATATCGTAATACTATATAACGTTATACGTTATATCGTAATAGTATATAACGTTATATGTTGTATCGTAATAGCATATAACGTTATACGTTATATCGTAATACTATATAACGTTATACGTTATATCATAGTAGTATATAACGTTATACGTTATATCGTAATAGCATATAACGTTATACGTTATATCGTAATACTATTTAACGTTATACGTTATATCATAGTAGTATATAGCGTTATACGTTATATCGTAATAGTATATAACGTTATATGTTATATCGTAATAGCATATAACGTTATACGTTATATCGTAATACTATATAACGTTATATGTTATATCGTAATAGCATATAACGTTATACGTTATATCGTAATACTATATAACGTTATTAGCTATATCACAACAGCATATAACGTTATACGTTATATCGTGATAGTACATAACGTTATACGTTATATCGTAATAGCATATAACGTTATACGTTATATCGTAATACTATATAACGTTATACGTTATATCATAGTAGTATATAACGTTATACGTTATATCGTAATAGCATATAACGTTATACGTTATATCGTAATACTATATAACGTTATACGTTATATCATAGTAGTATATAACGTTATACGTTATATCGTAATAGTATATAACGTTATATGTTATATCGTAATAGCATATAACGTTATACGTTATATCGTAATAGCATATAACGTTATACGTTATATCGTAATACTATATAACGTTATATGTTATATCGTAATAGCATATAACGTTATACGTTATATCATAGTAGTATATAACGTTATACGTTATATCGTAATACTATATAACGTTATACGTTATATCATAGTAGTATATAACGTTATTAGCTATATCACAATAGCATATAACGTTATACGTTATATCGTAATAGTACATAACGTTATACGTTATATAGTAATACTATATAACGTTATACGTTATATCGTAATAGTATATAACGTTATATGTTATATCGTAATAACATATAACGCTATACGTTATATCGTAATAGTATATAACGTTATACGTTATATCGTAATAGTACGTAACGTTATACGTTATATCGTAATAGCATATAACGTTATACGTTATATCGTAATAGCATATAACGTTATACGTTATATCGTAATAGCATATAACGTTATACGTTATATCGTAATAGCATATAACGTTATACGTTATATCTTAATACTATATAACGTTATACGTTATATCATAGTATTATATAACGTTATACGTTATATCGTAATAGTATATAACGTTATATGTTATATCGTAATAGCATATAACGTTATACGTTATATCGTAATACTATATAACGTTATTAGCTATATCACAATAGCATATAACTTTATACGTTATATCGTAATAGTACATAACGTTATACGTTATATCGTAATAGTATATAACGTTATATGTTATATCGTAATAGCATATAACGTTATACGTTATATCGTAATACTATATAACGTTATTAGCTATATCACAATAGCATATAACGTTATACGTTATATCGTAATAGTACATAACGTTATACGTTATATCGTAATACTATATAACGTTATACGTTATATCGTAATAGCATATAACGTTATACGTTATATCGTAATACTATATAACGTTATACGTTATATCGTAATAGTATATAACGTTATATGTTATATCGTAATAACATATAACGCTATACGTTATATCGTAATAGTATATAACGTTATACGTTATATCGTAATACTATATAACGTTATACGTTATATCGTAATAGTATATAACGTTATACGTTATATCGTAATAGCATATAACGTTATACGTTATATCGTAATAGTATATAACGTTAAAGGTTATATCGTAATACTATATAACGTTATTAGCTATATCATAATAGCATATAACGTTATACGTTATATCGAAATAGTATATAACGTTATACGTTATATCATAGTAGTATATAACGTTATACGTTATATCGTAATAGCATATAGCGTTATACGTTATATCGTAATACTATATAACGTTATACGTTATATCATAGTAGTATATAACGTTATACGTTATATCGTAATAGCATATAACGTTATACGTTATATCGTAATACTATTTAACGTTATACGTTATATCGTAATAGCATATAACGTTATACGTTATATCGTAATAGCATATAACGTTATACGTTATATCGTAATACTATATAACGTTATACGTTATATCGTAATAGCATATAACGTTATACGTTATATCGTAATACTATATAACGTTATACGTTATATCGTAATAGCATCTAACGTTATACGTTATATCGTAATACTATATAACGTTATTAGCTATATCTCAATAGCATATAACGCTATACGTTATATCGTAATAGCATATAACGTTATACGTTATATCGTAATAGTACGTAACGTTATACGTTATATCGTAATAGCATATAACGTTATACGTTATATCGTAATAGCATATAACGTTATACGTTATATCGTAATAGCATATAACGTTATACGTTATATCTTAATACTATATAACGTTATACGTTATATCATAGTATTATATAACGTTATACGTTATATCGTAATAGTATATAACGTTATATGTTATATCGTAATAGCATATAACGTTATACGTTATATCGTAATACTATATAACGTTATTAGCTATATCACAATAGCATATAACGTTATACGTTATATCGTAATAGTACATAACGTTATACGTTATATCGTAATACTATATAACGTTATACGTTATATCGTAATAGCATATAACGTTATACGTTATATCGTAATACTATATAACGTTATACGTTATATCGTAATAGTATATAACGTTATATGTTATATCGTAATAACATATAACGCTATACGTTATATCGTAATAGTATATAACGTTATACGTTATATCGTAATACTATATAACGTTATACGTTATATCATAGTAGTATATAACGTTATACGTTATATCGTAATAGCATATAACGTTATACGTTATATCGTAATACTATATAACGTTATACGTTATATCATAGTAGTATATAACGTTATACGTTATATCGTAATAGTATATAACGTTATATGTTATATCGTAATAGCATATAACGTTATACGTTATATCGTAATAGCATATAACGTTATACGTTATATCGTAATACTATATAACGTTATATGTTATATCGTAATAGCATATAACGTTATACGTTATATTGTAATACTTTATAACGTTATTAGCTATATCACAATAGCATATAACGTTATACGTTACATCGTAATAGTACATAACGTTATATGTTATATCGTAATAGCATATAACGTTATATGTTATATCGTAATAGCATATAACGTTATACGTTATATCGTAATAGCATATAACGTTATACGTTATATCGTAATACTATATAACGTTATATGTTATATCGTAATAGCATATAACGTTATACGTTATATCGTAATACTATATAACGTTATTAGCTATATCACAATAGCATATAACGTTATACGTTATATCGTAATACTATATAACGTTATACGTTATATCGTAATAGTATATAACGTTATATGTTATATCGTAATAGCATATAACGTTATACGTTATATCGTAATAGTATATAACGTTATACGTTATATCGTAATAGCATATAACGTTATACGTTATATCGTAATACTATATAACGTTATTGGATATATCATAATAGCATATAACGTTATACGTTATATCGTAATAGCATATAACGTTATACGTTATATCGTAATAGCATATAACGTTATACGTTATATCGTAATAGCATATAACGTTATAAGTTATATCGTAATAGTATATAACGTTATACGTTATATCATAGTAGTATATAACGTTATACGGTATATCGTAATAGTATATAACGTTATATGTTATATCGTAATAGCATATAACGTTATACGTTATATCGTAATAGCATATAACGTTATACGTTATATCGTAATAACATATATCGCTATACGTTATATCGTAATAGTATATAACGTTATACGTTATATCGTAATAGTATATAACGTTATATGTTATATCGTAATAGCATATAACGTTATACGTTATATCGTAATAATATATAACGTTATATGTTATATCGTAATAGCATATAACGTTATACGTTATATCGTAATACTATATAACGTTATTAGCTATATCACAACAGCATATAACGTTATACGTTATATCGTAATAGTACATAACGTTATACGTTATATCGTAATAGCATATAACGTTATACGTTATATCGTAATACTATATAACGTTATACGTTATATCATAGTAGTATATAACGTTATACGTTATATCGTAATAGCATATAACGTTATACGTTATATCGTAATACTATATAACGTTATACGTTATATCATAGTAGTATATAACGTTATACGTTATATCGTAATAGCATATAACGTTATACGTTATATCGTAATACTATATAACGTTATACGTTATATCATAGTAGTATATAACGTTATACGTTATATCGTAATAGCATATAACGTTATACGTTATATCGTAATACTATATAACGTTATACGTTATATCACAATAGCATATAACGTTATACGTTACATCGTAATAGTACATAACGTTATATGTTATATCGTAATAGCATATAACGTTATATGTTATATCGTAATAGCATATAACGTTATACGTTATATCGTAATAGCATATAACGTTATACGTTATATCGTAATACTATATAACGTTATATGTTATATCGTAATAGCATATAACGTTATACGTTATATCGTAATACTATATAACGTTATTAGCTATATCACAATAGCATATAACGTTATACGTTATATCGTAATAGCATATAACGTTATACGTTATATCGTAATAGCATATAACGTTATATGTTATATCACAATAGCATATAACGTTATACGTTATATCGTAATAGTACTTAACGTTATACGTTATATCGTAATAGCATATAACGTTATACGTTATATCGTAATACTATATAACGTTATACGTTATATCATAGTAGTATATAACGTTATACGTTATATCGTAATAGCATATAGCGTTATACGTTATATCGTAATACTATATAACGTTATACGTTATATCATAGTAGTATATAACGTTATACGTTATATCGTAATAGCATATAACGTTATACGTTATATCGTAATACTATTTAACGTTATATGTTATATCGTAATAGCATATAACGTTATACGTTATATCGTAATAGCATATAATGTTATACGTTATATCGTAATACTATATAACGTTATACGTTATATCGTAATAGCATATAACGTTATACGTTATATCGTAATACTATATAACGTTATACGTTATATCGTAATAGCATATAACGTTATACGTTATATCGTAATACTATATAACGTTATTAGCTATATCTCAATAGCATATAACGCTATACGTTATATCGTAATAGCATATAACGTTATACGTTATATCGTAATAGCATATAACGTTATACGTTATATCGTAATAGTATATAACGTTATACGTTATATCCTAATAGTATATAACGTTATACGTTATATCGTAATACTATATAACGTTATACGTTATATCATAGTAGTATATAACGTTATACGTTATATCGTAATAGCATATAACGTTATACGTTATATCGTAATACTATATAACGTTATACGTTATATCGTAATAGCATATAACGTTATACGTTATATCGTAATACTATATAACGTTATTAGCTATATCATAATAGCATATAACGTTATACGTTATATCGTAATAGTACATAACGTTATACGTTATATCGTAATACTATATAACGTTATACGTTATATCGTAATAGCATATAACGTTATACGTTATATCGTAATACTATATAACGTTACACGTTATATCGTAATAGTATATAACGTTATATGTTATATCGTAATAACATATAACGCTATACGTTATATCGTAATAGTATATAACGCTATACGTTATATCGTAATAGTATATAACGTTATACGTTATATCGTAATACTATATAACGTTATACGTTATATCATAGTAGTATATAACGTTATACGTTATATCGTAATAGCATATAACGTTATACGTTATATCGTAATACTATATAACGTTATACGTTATATCATTAGTAGTATATAACGTTATACGTTATATCGTAATACTATATAACGTTATACGTTATATCGTAATAGCATATAACGTTATACGTTATATCGTAATACTATATAACGTTATACGTTATATCGTAATAGTATATAACGTTATATGTTATATCGTAATAACATATAACGCTATACGTTATATCGTAATAGTATATAACGTTATACGTTATATCGTAATACTATATAACGTTATACGTTATATCATAGTAGTATATAACGTTATACGTTATATCGTAATAGCATATAACGTTATACGTTATATCGTAATACTATATAACGTTATACGTTATATCGTAATAGCATATAACGTTATATGTTATATCACAATAGCATATAACGTTATACGTTATATCGTAATAGTACTTAACGTTATACGTTATATCGTAATAGCATATAACGTTATACGTTATATCGTAATACTATATAACGTTATACGTTATATCATAGTAGTATATAACGTTATACGTTATATCGTAATAGCATATAGCGTTATACGTTATATCGTAATACTATATAACGTTATACGTTATATCATAGTAGTATATAACGTTATACGTTATATCGTAATAGCATATAACGTTATACGTTATATCGTAATACTATTTAACGTTATATGTTATATCGTAATAGCATATAACGTTATACGTTATATCGTAATAGCATATAATGTTATACGTTATATCGTAATACTATATAACGTTATACGTTATATCGTAATAGCATATAACGTTATACGTTATATCGTAATACTATATAACGTTATACGTTATATCGTAATAGCATATAACGTTATACGTTATATCGTAATACTATATAACGTTATTAGCTATATCTCAATAGCATATAACGCTATACGTTATATCGTAATAGCATATAACGTTATACGTTATATCGTAATAGCATATAACGTTATACGTTATATCGTAATAGTATATAACGTTATACGTTATATCCTAATAGTATATAACGTTATACGTTATATCGTAATACTATATAACGTTATACGTTATATCATAGTAGTATATAACGTTATACGTTATATCGTAATAGCATATAACGTTATACGTTATATCGTAATACTATATAACGTTATACGTTATATCGTAATAGCATATAACGTTATACGTTATATCGTAATACTATATAACGTTATTAGCTATATCATAATAGCATATAACGTTATACGTTATATCGTAATAGTACATAACGTTATACGTTATATCGTAATACTATATAACGTTATACGTTATATCGTAATAGCATATAACGTTATACGTTATATCGTAATACTATATAACGTTACACGTTATATCGTAATAGTATATAACGTTATATGTTATATCGTAATAACATATAACGCTATACGTTATATCGTAATAGTATATAACGCTATACGTTATATCGTAATAGTATATAACGTTATACGTTATATCGTAATACTATATAACGTTATACGTTATATCATAGTAGTATATAACGTTATACGTTATATCGTAATAGCATATAACGTTATACGTTATATCGTAATACTATATAACGTTATACGTTATATCATTAGTAGTATATAACGTTATACGTTATATCGTAATACTATATAACGTTATACGTTATATCGTAATAGCATATAACGTTATACGTTATATCGTAATACTATATAACGTTATACGTTATATCGTAATACTATATAACGTTATACGTTATATCGTAATAGTATATAACGTTATATGTTATATCGTAATAACATATAACGCTATACGTTATATCGTAATAGTATATAACGTTATACGTTATATCGTAATACTATATAACGTTATACGTTATATCATAGTAGTATATAACGTTATACGTTATATCGTAATAGCATATAACGTTATACGTTATATCGTAATACTATATAACGTTATACGTTATATCATAGTAGTATATAACGTTATACGTTATATCGTAATAGTATATAACGTTATATGTTATATCGTAATAGCATATAACGTTATACGTTATATCGTAATAGCATATAACGTTATACGTTATATCGTAATACTATATAACGTTATATGTTATATCGTAATAGCATATAACGTTATACGTTATATTGTAATACTTTATAACGTTATTAGCTATATCACAATAGCATATAACGTTATACGTTACATCGTAATAGTACATAACGTTATATGTTATATCGTAATAGCATATGACGTTATATGTTATATCGTAATAGCATATAACGTTATACGTTATATCGTAGTAGCATATAACGTTATACGTTATATCGTAATACTATATAACGTTATATGTTATATCGTAATAGCATATAACGTTATACGTTATATCGTAATACTATATAACGTTATTAGCTATATCACAATAGCATATAACGTTATACGTTATATCGTAATACTATATAACGTTATACGTTATATCGTAATAGTATATAACGTTATATGTTATATCGTAATAGCATATAACGTTATACGTTATATCGTAATAGTATATAACGTTATACGTTATATCGTAATAGCATATAACGTTATACGTTATATCGTAATACTATATAACGTTATTGGATATATCATAATAGCATATAACGTTATACGTTATATCGTAATAGCATATAACGTTATACGTTATATCGTAATAGCATATAACGTTATACGTTATATCGTAATAGCATATAACGTTATAAGTTATATCGTAATAGTATATAACGTTATACGTTATATCATAGTAGTATATAACGTTATACGGTATATCGTAATAGTATATAACGTTATATGTTATATCGTAATAGCATATAACGTTATACGTTATATCGTAATAGCATATAACGTTATACGTTATATCGTAATAACATATATCGCTATACGTTATATCGTAATAGTATATAACGTTATACGTTATATCGTAATAGTATATAACGTTATATGTTATATCGTAATAGCATATAACGTTATACGTTATATCGTAATAATATATAACGTTATATGTTATATCGTAATAGCATATAACGTTATACGTTATATCGTAATACTATATAACGTTATTAGCTATATCACAACAGCATATAACGTTATACGTTATATCGTAATAGTACATAACGTTATACGTTATATCGTAATAGCATATAACGTTATACGTTATATCGTAATACTATATAACGTTATACGTTATATCATAGTAGTATATAACGTTATACGTTATATCGTAATAGCATATAACGTTATACGTTATATCGTAATACTATATAACGTTATACGTTATATCATAGTAGTATATAACGTTATACGTTATATCGTAATAGCATATAACGTTATACGTTATATCGTAATACTATATAACGTTATACGTTATATCATAGTAGTATATAACGTTATACGTTATATCGTAATAGCATATAACGTTATACGTTATATCGTAATACTATATAACGTTATACGTTATATCACAATAGCATATAACGTTATACGTTACATCGTAATAGTACATAACGTTATATGTTATATCGTAATAGCATATAACGTTATATGTTATATCGTAATAGCATATAACGTTATACGTTATATCGTAATAGCATATAACGTTATACGTTATATCGTAATACTATATAACGTTATATGTTATATCGTAATAGCATATAACGTTATACGTTATATCGTAATACTATATAACGTTATTAGCTATATCACAATAGCATATAACGTTATACGTTATATCGTAATAGCATATAACGTTATACGTTATATCGTAATAGCATATAACGTTATATGTTATATCACAATAGCATATAACGTTATACGTTATATCGTAATAGTACTTAACGTTATACGTTATATCGTAATAGCATATAACGTTATACGTTATATCGTAATACTATATAACGTTATACGTTATATCATAGTAGTATATAACGTTATACGTTATATCGTAATAGCATATAGCGTTATACGTTATATCGTAATACTATATAACGTTATACGTTATATCATAGTAGTATATAACGTTATACGTTATATCGTAATAGCATATAACGTTATACGTTATATCGTAATACTATTTAACGTTATATGTTATATCGTAATAGCATATAACGTTATACGTTATATCGTAATAGCATATAATGTTATACGTTATATCGTAATACTATATAACGTTATACGTTATATCGTAATAGCATATAACGTTATACGTTATATCGTAATACTATATAACGTTATACGTTATATCGTAATAGCATATAACGTTATACGTTATATCGTAATACTATATAACGTTATTAGCTATATCTCAATAGCATATAACGCTATACGTTATATCGTAATAGCATATAACGTTATACGTTATATCGTAATAGCATATGACGTTATACGTTATATCGTAATAGTATATAACGTTATACGTTATATCCTAATAGTATATAACGTTATACGTTATATCGTAATACTATATAACGTTATACGTTATATCATAGTAGTATATAACGTTATACGTTATATCGTAATAGCATATAACGTTATACGTTATATCGTAATACTATATAACGTTATACGTTATATCGTAATAGCATATAACGTTATACGTTATATCGTAATACTATATAACGTTATTAGCTATATCATAATAGCATATAACGTTATACGTTATATCGAAATAGTATATAACGTTATATGTTATATCGTAATACTATATAACGTTATACGTTATATCGTAATAGTATATAACGTTATATGTTGTATCGTAATAACATATAACGCTATACGTTATATCGTAATAGTATATAACGTTATACGTTATATCGTAATAGCATATAACGTTATACGTTATATCGTAATAGCATATAACGTTATACGTTATATCGGAATAGTATATAACGTTATACGTTATATCATAGTAGTATATAACGTTATACGTTATATCGTAATAGTATATAACGTTATATGTTATATCGTAATAACATATAACGCTATACGTTATATCGTAATACTATATAACGTTATACGTTATATCGTAATAGCATATAACGTTACACGTTATATAGTACTACGATATAACGTTATACGTTATATCGTAATACTATATAACGTTATATGTTATATCGTAATAGCATATAACGTTATACGTTATATCGTAATACTATATAACGTTATTAGCTATATCACAATAGCATATAACGTTATACGTTATATCGTAATAGTACTTAACGTTATACGTTATATCGTAATAGCATATAACGTTATACGTTATATCGTAATACTATATAACGTTATACGTTATATCATAGTAGTATATAACGTTATACGTTATATCGTAATAGCATATAACGTTATACGTTATATCGTAATACTATATAACGTTATACGTTATATCATAGTAGTACATAACGTTATACGATATATCGTAATAGCATATAACGTTATACGTTATATCGTAATACTATATAACGTTATACGTTATATCATAGTAGTATATAACGTTATACGTTATATCGTAATAGCATATAACGTTATACGTTATATCGTAATACTATTTAACGTTATACGTTATATCATAGTAGTATATAACGTTATACGTTATATCGTAATAGTATATAACGTTATATGTTATATCGTAATAGCATATAACGTTATACGTTATATCGTAATACTATATAACGTTATATGTTATATCGTAATAGCATATAACGTTATACGTTATATCGTAATACTATATAACGTTATTAGCTATATCACAACAGCATATAACGTTATACGTTATATCGTAATAGTACATAACGTTATACGTTATATCGTAATAGCATATAACGTTATACGTTATATCGTAATACTATATAACGTTATACGTTATATCATAGTAGTATATAACGTTATACGTTATATCGTAATAGCATATAACGTTATACGTTATATCGTAATACTATATAACGTTATACGTTATATCATAGTAGTATATAACGTTATACGTTATATCGTAATAGCATATAACGTTATACGTTATATCGTAATACTATATAACGTTATACGTTATATCATAGTAGTATATAACGTTATACGTTATATCGTAATAGCATATAACGTTATACGTTATATCGTAATACTATATAACGTTATACGTTATATCATAGTAGTATATAACGTTATACGTTATATCGTAATAGTATATAACGTTATATGTTATATCGTAATAGCATATAACGTTATACGTTATATCGTAATAGCATATAACGTTATACGTTATATCGTAATACTATATAACGTTATATGTTATATCGTAATAGCATATAACGTTATACGTTATATCATAGTAGTATATAACGTTATACGTTATATCGTAATAGCATATAACGTTATACGTTATATCGTAATACTATATAACGTTATACGTTATATCATAGTAGTATATAACGTTATTAGCTATATCACAATAGCATATAACGTTATACGTTATATCGTAATAGTATATAACGTTATATGTTATATCGTAATAACATATAACGCTATACGTTATATCGTAATACTATATAACGTTATACGTTATATCGTAATAGCATATAACGTTATACGTTATATAGTATTACGATATAACGTTATACGTTATATCGTAATACTATATAACGTTATATGTTATATCGTAATAGCATATAACGTTATACGTTATATCGTAATACTATATAACGTTATTAGCTATATCACAATAGCATATAACGTTATACGTTATATCGTAATAGTACTTAACGTTATACGTTATATCGTAATAGCATATAACGTTATACGTTATATCGTAATACTATATAACGTTATACGTTATATCATAGTAGTATATAACGTTATACGTTATATCGTAATAGCATATAACGTTATACGTTATATCGTAATACTATATAACGTTATACGTTATATCATAGTAGTACATAACGTTATACGATATATCGTAATAGCATATAACGTTATACGTTATATCGTAATACTATATAACGTTATACGTTATATCATAGTAGTATATAACGTTATACGTTATATCGTAATAGCATATAACGTTATACGTTATATCGTAATACTATTTAACGTTATACGTTATATCATAGTAGCATATAACGTTATACGTTATATCGTAATAGTACATGACGTTATACGTTATATCGTAATAGCATATAACGTTATACGTTATATCGTAATACTATATAACGTTATACGTTATATCATAGTAGTATATAACGTTATACGTTATATCGTAATACTATATAACGTTATTAGCTATATCACAATAGCATATAACGTTATACGTTATATCGTAATAGTACTTAACGTTATACGTTATATCGTAATAGCATATAACGTTATACGTTATATCGTAATACTATATAACGTTATACGTTATATCATAGTAGTATATAACGTTATACGTTATATCGTAATAGCATATAACGTTATACGTTATATCGTAATACTATATAACGTTATACTTTATATCATAGTAGTACATAACGTTATACGATATATCGTAATAGCATATAACGTTATACGTTATATCGTAATACTATATAACGTTATACGTTATATCATAGTAGTATATAACGTTATACGTTATATCGTAATAGCATATAACGTTATACGTTATATCGTAATACTATTTAACGTTATACGTTATATCATAGTAGTATATAACGTTATACGTTATATCGTAATAGTATATAACGTTATATGTTATATCGTAATAGCATATAACGTTATACGTTATATCGTAATACTATATAACGTTATATGTTATATCGTAATAGCATATAACGTTATACGTTATATCGTAATACTATATAACGTTATTAGCTATATCACAACAGCATATAACGTTATACGTTATATCGTAATAGTACATAACGTTATACGTTATATCGTAATAGCATATAACGTTATACGTTATATCGCAATACTATATAACGTTATACGTTATATCATAGTAGTATATAACGTTATACGTTATATCGTAATAGCATATAACGTTATACGTTATATCGTAATACTATATAACGTTATACGTTATATCATAGTAGTATATAACGTTATACGTTATATCGTAATAGCATATAACGTTATACGTTATATCGTAATACTATATAACGTTATACGTTATATCATAGTAGTATATAACGTTATACGTTATATCGTAATAGCATATAACGTTATACGTTATATCGTAATACTATATAACGTTATACGTTATATCATAGTAGTATATAACGTTATACGTTATATCGTAATAGTATATAACGTTATATGTTATATCGTAATAGCATATAACGTTATACGTTATATCGTAATAGCATATAACGTTATACGTTATATCGTAATACTATATAACGTTATATGTTATATCGTAATAGCATATAACGTTATACGTTATATCATAGTAGTATATAACGTTATACGTTATATCGTAATAGCATATAACGTTATACGTTATATCGTAATACTATATAACGTTATACGTTATATCATAGTAGTATATAACGTTATTAGCTATATCACAATAGCATATAACGTTATACGTTATATCGTAATAGTACATAACGTTATACGTTATATCGTAATACTATATAACGTTATACGTTATATCGTAATAGTATATAACGTTATATGTTATATCGTAATAACATATAACGCTATACGTTATATCGTAATAGTATATAACGTTATACGTTATATCGTAATAGTACGTAACGTTATACGTTATATCGTAATAGCATATAACGTTATACGTTATATCGTAATAGCATATAACGTTATACGTTATATCGTAATAGCATATAACGTTATACGTTATATCTTAATACTATATAACGTTATACGTTATATCATAGTATTATATAACGTTATACGTTATATCGTAATAGTATATAACGTTATATGTTATATCGTAATAGCATATAACGTTATACGTTATATCGTAATACTATATAACGTTATTAGCTATATCACAATAGCATATAACGTTATACGTTATATCGTAATAGTACATAACGTTATACGTTATATCGTAATACTATATAACGTTATACGTTATATCGTAATAGCATATAACGTTATACGTTATATCGTAATACTATATAACGTTATACGTTATATCGTAATAGTATATAACGTTATATGTTATATCGTAATAACATATAACGCTATACGTTATATCGTAATAGTATATAACGTTATACGTTATATCGTAATACTATATAACGTTATTAGCTATATCACAATAGCATATAACGTTATACGTTATATCGTAATAGTACATAACGTTATACGTTATATCGTAATACTATATAACGTTATACGTTATATCGTAATAGCATATAACGTTATACGTTATATCGTAATACTATATAACGTTATACGTTATATCGTAATAGTATATAACGTTATATGTTATATCGTAATAACATATAACGCTATACGTTATATCGTAATAGTATATAACGTTATACGTTATATCGTAATACTATATAACGTTATACGTTATATCGTAATAGTATATAACGTTATACGTTATATCATAGTAGTATATAACGTTATACGCTTTATCGTAATAGTATATAACGTTATACGTTATATCGTAATAGCATATAACGTTATACGTTATATCGTAATACTATATAACGTTATTGGATATATCATAATAGCATATAACGTTATACGTTATATCGTAATAGCATATAACGTTATACGTTATATCGTAATAGCATATAACGTTATACGTTATATCTTAATACTATATAACGTTATACGTTATATCATAGTATTATATAACGTTATACGTTATATCGTAATAGTATATAACGTTATATGTTATATCGTAATAGCATATAACGTTATACGTTATATCGTAATACTATATAACGTTATTAGCTATATCACAATAGCATATAACGTTATACGTTATATCGTAATAGTACATAACGTTATACGTTATATCGTAATACTATATAACGTTATACGTTATATCGTAATAGCATATAACGTTATACGTTATATCGTAATACTATATAACGTTATACGTTATATCGTAATAGTATATAACGTTATATGTTATATCGTAATAACATATAACGCTATACGTTATATCGTAATAGTATATAACGTTATACGTTATATCGTAATACTATATAACGTTATACGTTATATCGTAATAGTATATAACGTTATACGTTATATCGTAATAGCATATAACGTTATACGTTATATCGTAATAGTATATAACGTTAAAGGTTATATCGTAATACTATATAACGTTATTAGCTATATCATAATAGCATATAACGTTATACGTTATATCGAAATAGTATATAACGTTATACGTTATATCATAGTAGTATATAACGTTATACGTTATATCGTAATAGCATATAGCGTTATACGTTATATCGTAATACTATATAACGTTATACGTTATATCATAGTAGTATATAACGTTATACGTTATATCGTAATAGCATATAACGTTATACGTTATAACGTAATACTATTTAACGTTATACGTTATATCGTAATAGCATATAACGTTATACGTTATATCGTAATAGCATATAACGTTATACGTTATATCGTAATACTATATAACGTTATACGTTATATCGTAATAGCATATAACGTTATACGTTATATCGTAATACTATATAACGTTATACGTTATATCGTAATAGCATATAACGTTATACGTTATATCGTAATACTATATAACGTTATTAGCTATATCTCAATAGCATATAACGCTATACGTTATATCGTAATAGCATATAACGTTATACGTTATATCGTAATAGTACGTAACGTTATACGTTATATCGTAATAGCATATAACGTTATACGTTATATCGTAATAGCATATAACGTTATACGTTATATCGTAATAGCATATAACGTTATACGTTATATCTTAATACTATATAACGTTATACGTTATATCATAGTATTATATAACGTTATACGTTATATCGTAATAGTATATAACGTTATATGTTATATCGTAATAGCATATAACGTTATACGTTATATCGTAATACTATATAACGTTATTAGCTATATCACAATAGCATATAACGTTATACGTTATATCGTAATAGTACATAACGTTATACGTTATATCGTAATACTATATAACGTTATACGTTATATCGTAATAGCATATAACGTTATACGTTATATCGTAATACTATATAACGTTATACGTTATATCGTAATAGTATATAACGTTATATGTTATATCGTAATAACATATAACGCTATACGTTATATCGTAATAGTATATAACGTTATACGTTATATCGTAATACTATATAACGTTATACGTTATATCATAGTAGTATATAACGTTATACGTTATATCGTAATAGCATATAACGTTATACGTTATATCGTAATACTATATAACGTTATACGTTATATCATAGTAGTATATAACGTTATACGTTATATCGTAATAGTATATAACGTTATATGTTATATCGTAATAGCATATAACGTTATACGTTATATCGTAATAGCATATAACGTTATACGTTATATCGTAATACTATATAACGTTATATGTTATATCGTAATAGCATATAACGTTATACGTTATATTGTAATACTATATAACGTTATTAGCTATATCACAATAGCATATAACGTTATACGTTACATCGTAATAGTACATAACGTTATATGTTATATCGTAATAGCATATAACGTTATATGTTATATCGTAATAGCATATAACGTTATACGTTATATCGTAATAGCATATAACGTTATACGTTATATCGTAATACTATATAACGTTATATGTTATATCGTAATAGCATATAACGTTATACGTTATATCGTAATACTATATAACGTTATTAGCTATATCACAATAGCATATAACGTTATACGTTATATCGTAATACTATATAACGTTATACGTTATATCGTAATAGTATATAACGTTATATGTTATATCGTAATAGCATATAACGTTATACGTTATATCGTAATAGCATATAACGTTATACGTTATATCGTAATAGCATATAACGTTATATGTTATATCGTAATAGCATATAACGTTATACGTTATATCGTAATACTATATAACGTTATACGTTATATCGTAATAGCATATAACGTTATACGTTATATCGTAATACTATATAACGTTATATGTTATATCGTAATAGCATATAACGTTATACGTTATATCGTAATACTATATAACGTTATTAGCTATATCACAATAGCATATAACGTTATACGTTATATCGTAATAGTATATAACGTTATATGTTATATCGTAATAGCATATAACGTTATACGTTATATCGTAATAGCATATAACGTTATACGTTATATCGTAATACTATATAACGTTATTGGATATATCATAATAGCATATAACGTTATACGTTATATCGTAATAGCATATAACGTTATACGTTATATCGTAATAGCATATAACGTTATACGTTATATCGTAATAGCATATAACGTTATAAGTTATATCGTAATAGTATATAACGTTATACGTTATATCATAGTAGTATATAACGTTATACGGTATATCGTAATAGTATATAACGTTATATGTTATATCGTAATAGCATATAACGTTATACGTTATATCGTAATAGCATATAACGTTATACGTTATATCGTAATAACATATAACGCTATACGTTATATCGTAATAGTATATAACGTTATACGTTATATCGTAATAGTATATAACGTTATATGTTATATCGTAATAGCATATAACGTTATACGTTATATCGTAATACTATATAACGTTATATGTTATATCGTAATACATATAACGTTATACGTTATATCGTAATACTATATAACGTTATTAGCTATATCACAACAGCATATAACGTTATACGTTATATCGTAATAGTACATAACGTTATACGTTATATCGTAATAGCATATAACGTTATACGTTATATCGTAATACTATATAACGTTATACGTTATATCATAGTAGTATATAACGTTATACGTTATATCGTAATAGCATATAACGTTATACGTTATATCGTAATACTATATAACGTTATACGTTATATCATAGTAGTATATAACGTTATACGTTATATCGTAATAGCATATAACGTTATACGTTATATCGTAATACTATATAACGTTATACGTTATATCATAGTAGTATATAACGTTATACGTTATATCGTAATAGCATATAACGTTATACGTTATATCGTAATACTATATAACGTTATACGTTATATCACAATAGCATATAACGTTATACGTTACATCGTAATAGTACATAACGTTATATGTTATATCGTAATAGCATATAACGTTATATGTTATATCGTAATAGCATATAACGTTATACGTTATATCGTAATAGCATATAACGTTATACGTTATATCGTAATACTATATAACGTTATATGTTATATCGTAATAGCATATAACGTTATACGTTATATCGTAATACTATATAACGTTATTAGCTATATCACAATAGCATATAACGTTATACGTTATATCGTAATACTATATAACGTTATACGTTATATCGTAATAGTATATAACGTTATATGTTATATCGTAATAGCATATAACGTTATACGTTATATCGTAATAGCATATAACGTTATACGTTATATCGTAATAGCATATAACGTTATATGTTATATCGTAATAGCATATAACGTTATACGTTATATCGTAATACTATATAACGTTATACGTTATATCGTAATAGCATATAACGTTATACGTTATATCGTAATACTCTATAACGTTATATGTTATATCGTAATAGCATATAACGTTATACGTTATATCGTAATACTATATAACGTTATTAGCTATATCACAATAGCATATAACGTTATACGTTATATCGTAATAGTATATAACGTTATATGTTATATCGTAATAGCATATAACGTTATACGTTATATCGTAATAGCATATAACGTTATTAGCTATATCACAATAGCATATAACGTTATACGTTATATCGTAATAGTATATAACGTTATACGTTATATCATAGTAGTATATAACGTTATACGCTTTATCGTAATAGTATATAACGTTATACGTTATATCGTAATAGCATATAACGTTATACGTTATATCGTAATACTATATAACGTTATTGGATATATCATAATAGCATATAACGTTATACGTTATATCGTAATAGCATATAACGTTATACGTTATATCGTAATAGCATATAACGTTATACGTTATATCGTAATAGCATATAACGTTATAAGTTATATCGTAATAGTATATAACGTTATACGTTATATCATAGTAGTATATAACGTTATACGGTATATCGTAATAGTATATAACGTTATATGTTATATCGTAATAGCATATAACGTTATACGTTATATCGTAATAGCATATAACGTTATACGTTATATCGTAATAACATATAACGCTATACGTTATATCGTAATAGTATATAACGTTATACGTTATATCGTAATAGCATATAACGTTATACGTTATATCGTAATAGTACATAACGTTATACGTTATATCGTAATAGCATATAACGTTATACGTTATATCGTAATACTATATAACGTTATACGATATATCATAGTAGTATATAACGTTATACGTTATATCGTAATAGCATATAACGTTATACGTTATATCGTAATACTATATAACGTTATACGTTATATCATAGTAGTATATAACGTTATACGTTATGTCGTAATAGTATATAACGTTATATGTTATATCGTAATAGCATATAACGTTATACGTTATATCGTAATAGCATATAACGTTATACGTTATATCGTAATACTATATAACGTTATATGTTATATCGTAATAGCATATAACGTTATACGTTATATCGTAATACTATATAACGTTATTAGCTATATCACAATAGCATATAACGTTATACGTTATATCGTAATAGTACATAACGTTATATGTTATATCGTAATAGCATATAACGTTATATGTTATATCGTAATAGCATATAACGTTATACGTTATATCGTAATAGCATATAACGTTATACGTTATATGGTAATACTATATAACGTTATATGTTATATCGTAATAGCATATAACGTTATACGTTATATCGTAATACTATATAACGTTATTAGCTATATCACAATAGCATATAACGTTATACGTTATATCGTAATAGTACATAACGTTATAAGTTATATCGTAATAGCATATAACGTTATATGTTATATCGTAATAGCATATAACGTTATACGTTATATCGTAATACTATATAACGTTATACGTTATATCGTAATAGCATATAACGTTATACGTTATATCGTAATACTATATAACGTTATATGTTATATCGTAATAGCATATAACGCTATACGTTATATCGTAATAGTATATAACGTTATACGTTATATCGTAATACTATATAACGTTATACGTTATATCGTAATAGCATATAACGTTATACGTTATATCGTAATAGCATATAACGTTATACGTTATATCGTAATAGCATATAACGTTATACGTTATATCGTAATAGTATATAACGTTATATGTTATATCGTAATACTTTATAACGTTATACGTTATATCGTAATACTATATAACGTTATACGTTATATCGTAATAGCATATAACGTTATACGTTATATCGTAATAGCATATAACGTTATACGTTATATCGTAATAGCATATAACGTTATACGTTATATCGTAATAGTATATAACGTTATACGTTATATCATAGTAGTATATAACGTTATACGTTATATCGTAATAGTATATAACGTTATATGTTATATCGTAATAACATATAACGTTATACGTTATATCGTAATACTATATAACGTTATATGTTATATCGTAATAGCATATAACGTTATACGTTATATCGTAATACTATATAACGTTATTAGCTATATCACAGTAGCATATAACGTTATACGTTATATCGCAATAGTACTTAACGTTATACGTTATATCGTAATAGCATATAACGTTATACGTTATATCGTAATACTATATAACGTTATACGTTATATCATAGTAGTATATAACGTTATACGTTATATCGTAATAGCATATAACGTTATACGTTATATCGTAATACTATATAACGTTATACGTTATATCATAGTAGTATATAACGTTATACGTTATATCGTAATAGCATATAACGTTATACGTTATATCGTAATACTATATAACGTTATACGTTATATCATAGTAGTATATAACGTTATACGTTATATCGTAATAGCATATAACGTTATACGTTATATCGTAATACTATTTAACGTTATACGTTATATCATAGTAGTATATAACGTTATACGTTATATCGTAATAGTATATAACGTTATATGTTATATCGTAATAGCATATAACGTTATACGTTATATCGTAATACTATATAACGTTATATGTTATATCGTAATAGCATATAACGTTATACGTTATATCGTAATACTATATAACGTTATTAGCTATATCACAACAGCATATAACGTTATACGTTATATCGTAATAGTACATAACGTTATACGTTATATCGTAATAGCATATAACGTTATACGTTATATCGTAATACTATATAACGTTATACGTTATATCATAGTAGTACATAACGTTATACGTTATATCGTAATAGCATATAACGTTATACGTTATATCGTAATACTATATAACGTTATACGTTATATCATAGTAGTATATAACGTTATACATTATATCGTAATAGCATATAACGTTATACGTTATATCGTAATACTATATAACGTTATACGTTATATCATAGTAGTATATAACGTTATACGTTATATCGTAATAGTATATAACGTTATACGTTATATCGTAATAGTATATAACGTTATATGTTATATCGTAATAGCATATAACGTTATACGTTATATCGTAATACTATATAACGTTATTAGCTATATCACAATAGCATATAACGTTATACGTTATATCGTAATACTATATAACGTTATACGTTATATCATAGTAGTATATAACGTTATACGTTATATCGTAATAGCATATAACGTTATATGTTGTATCGTAATAACATATAACGCTATACGTTATATCGTAATAGTATATAACGTTATACGTTATATCGTAATAGCATATAACGTTATACGTTATATCGTAATACTATATAACGTTATACGTTATATCGTAATAGCATATAACGTTATACGTTATATCGTAATAGCATATAAGGTTATACGTTATATCGTAATAGCATATAACGTTATACGTTATATCGTAATAGCATATAACGTTATACGTTATATCGTAATAGCATATAACGTTATACGTTATATCGTAATAGCATATAACGTTATACGTTATATCGTAATACTTTATAATGTTATACGTTATATCATAGTAGCATATAACGTTATACGTTATATCGTAGTAGCATATAACGTTATACGTTATATCGTAATAGCATATAACGTTATATGTTATATCGTAATACTATATAACGTTATACGTTATATCGTAAGTGTATATAACGTTATACGTTATATCGTAATAACATATAACGCTATACGTTATATCGTAATACTATATAACGTTATACGTTATATCGTAATAGCATATAACGTTATACGTTATATCGTAATACTATATAACGTTATACGTTATATCATAGTAGTATATAACGTTATACGTTATATCGTAATAGTATATAACGTTATATGTTATATCGTAATAGTATATAACGTTACACGTTATATCGTAATACTATATAACGTTATCAGCTATATCATAATAGCATATAACGTTATACGTTATATCGTAATAGTATATAACGTTATATGTTATATCGTAATACTATATAACGATATACGTTATATCGTAATAGTATATAATGTTATATGTTATATCGTAATAACATATAACGCTATACGTTATATCGTAATACTATATAACGTTATACGTTATATCGTAATAGTATGTAACGTTATACGTTATATCGTAATACTATATAACGGTATACGTTATATCGTAATAGCATATAACGTTATACGTTATATCGTAATAGCATATAACGTTATACGTTATATCGTAATAGCATATAACGTTATATGTTATATCGTAATAGCATATAACGTTATACGTTATATCGTAATACTATATAACGTTATACGTTATATCGTAATAGCATATAACGTTATACGTTATATCGTAATAGTATATAACGTTATACGTTATATCGTAATAGTATATAACGTTATACGTTATATCGTAATAGCATATAACGTTATACGTTATATCGTAATAGTATATAACGTTATACGTTATATCGTAACAGTATATAACGTTATATGTTATATCGTAATAGCATATAACGTTATACGTTATATCGTAATAGCATATAACGTTATACGTTATATCGTAATACTATATAACGTTATACGTTATATCGTAATAGCATATAACGTTATACGTTATATCTTAATACTATATAACGTTATACGTTATATCATAGTATTATATAACGTTATACGTTATATCGTAATAGTATATAACGTTATATGTTATATCGTAATAGCATATAACGTTATACGTTATAACGTAATAACATATAACGCTATACGTTATATCGTAATACTATATAACGTTATACGTTATATCGTAATAGCATATAACGTTATACGTTATATCGTAATACTATATAACGTTATACGTTATATCATAGTAGTATATAACGTTATACGTTATATCGTAATAGTATATAACGTTATATGTTATATCGTAATAGTATATAACGTTACACGTTATATCGTAATACTATATAACGTTATCAGCTATATCATAATAGCATATAACGTTATACGTTATATCGTAATAGTATATAACGTTATATGTTATATCGTAATACTATATAACGATATACGTTATATCGTAATAGTATATAACGTTATATGTTATATCGTAATAACATATAACGCTATACGTTATATCGTAATACTATATAACGTTATATGTTATATCGTAATAGTATATAACGTTACACGTTATATCGTAATACTATATAACGTTATCAGCTATATCATAATAGCATATAACGTTATACGTTATATCGTAATAGTATATAACGTTATACGTTATATCGTAATAGTATATAACGTTATACGTTATATCGTAATAGCATATAACGTTATACGTTATATCGTAATAGTATATAACGTTATACGTTATATCGTAATAGCATATAACGTTATACGTTATATCGTAATAGCATATAACGTTATACGTTATATCGTAATAGCATATAACGTTATACGTTATATCGTAATACTTTATAACGTTATACGTTATATCATAGTAGCATATAACGTTATACGTTATATCGTAGTAGCATATAACGTTATACGTTATATCGTAATAGCATATAACGTTATATGTTATATCGTAATACTATATAACGTTATACGTTATATCGTAATAGTATATAACGTTATACGTTATATCGTAATAACATATAACGCTATACGTTATATCGTAATACTATATAACGTTATACGTTATATCGTAATAGCATATAACGTTATACGTTATATCGTAATACTATATAACGTTATACGTTATATCATAGTAGTATATAACGTTATACGTTATATCGTAATAGTATATAACGTTATATGTTATATCGTAACAGTATATGACGTTACACGTTATATCGTAATACTATATAACGTTATCAGCTATATCATAATAGCATATAACGTTATACGTTATATCGTAATAGTATATAACGTTATATGTTATATCGTAATACTATATAACGATATACGTTATATCGTAATAGTATATAACGTTATATGTTATATCGTAATAACATATAACGCTATACGTTATATCGTAATACTATATAACGTTATACGTTATATCGTAATAGCATATAACGTTATACGTTATATCGTAATAGCATATAACGTTATACGTTATATCGTAATAGCATATAACGTTATACGTTATATCGTAATACTATATAACGTTATATGTTATATCGTAATAGCATATAACGTTATACGTTATATCGTAATACTATACAACGTTATTAGCTATATCACAATAGCATATAACGTTATACGTTATATCGTAATAGTACATAACGTTATACGTTATATCGTAATAGCATATAACGTTATACGTTATATCGTAATACTATATAACGTTATACGTTATATCATAGTAGTATATAACGTTATACGTTATATCGTAATAGTATATAACGTTATATGTTATATCGTAATAGTATATAACGTTACACGTTATATCGTAATACTATATAACGTTATCAGCTATATCATAATAGCATATAACGTTACAAGTTATATCGTAATAGTATATAACATTATATGTTATATCGTAATACTATATAACGTTATACGTTATATCGTAATAGTATATAACGTTATATGTTATATCGTAATAACATATAACGCTATACGTTATATCGTAATAGCATATAACGTTATTCGCTATATCGTAATAGCATATAACGTTATACGTTATATCGTAATACTATATAACGTTATATGTTATATCGTAATAGCATATAACGTTATACGTTATATCGTAATACTATATAACGTTATTAGCTATATCACAATAGCATATAACGTTATACGTTATATCGTAATAGTACATAACGTTATACCTTATATCGTAATAGCATATAACGTTATACGTTATATCGTAATACTATATAACGTTATACGTTATATCGTAATAGCATATAACGTTATACGTTATATCGTAATAGTATATAACGTTATACGTTATATCATAGTAGTATATAACGTTATACGTTATATCGTAATAGTATATAACGTTATATGTTATATCGTAATAACATATAACGCTATACGTTATATCGTAATAGTATATAACGTTATACGTTATATCGTAATACTATATAACGTTATACGTTATATCGTAATAGCATATAACGTTATACGTTATATCGTAATACTATATAACGTTATACGTTATATCATAGAAGTATATAACGTTATACGTTATATCGTAATAGTATATAACGTTATATGTTATATCGTAATACTTTATAACGTTATACGTTATATCGTAATACTATATAACGTTATACGTTATATCGTAATAGCATATAACGTTATACGTTATATCGTAATAGCATATAACGTTATACGCTATATCGTAATACTATATAACGTTATACGTTATATCATAGTAGTATATAACGTTATACGTTATATCCTAATTGCATATAACGTTATACGTTATATCGTAATACTATATAACGTTATACGTTATATCGTAATACTATATAACGTTATATGTTATATCGTAATAGCATATAACGTTATACGTTATATCGTAATAGTATATAACGTTATATGTTATATCGCAATAACATATAACGCTATACGTTATATCGTAATAGTATATAACGTTATACGGTATATCATAATAGCATATAACCTTATACGTTATATCTTAATACTATATAACGTTATACGTTATATCATAGTATTATATAACGTTATACGTTATATCGTAATAGTATATAACGTTATATGTTATATCGTAATAGCATATAACGTTATACGTTATAACGTAATAGTATATAACGTTATATGTTATATCGTAATAGCATATAACGTTATACGTTATATCGTAATAGTATATAACGTTATACGTTATATCGTAATAGCATATAAGGTTATACGTTATATCGTAATAGCATATAACGTTATACGTTATATCGTAATAGCATATAACGTTATACGTTATATCGTAATAGCATATAACGTTATACGTTATATCGTAATAGCATATAACGTTATACGTTATATCGTAATACTTTATAACGTTATACGTTATATCATAGTAGCATATAACGTTATACGTTATATCGTAGTAGCATATAACGTTATACGTTATATCGTAATAGCATATAACGTTATATGTTATATCGTAATACTATATAACGTTATACGTTATATCGTAATAGTATATAACGTTATACGTTATATCGTAATAACATATAACGCTATACGTTATATCGTAATACTATATAACGTTATACGTTATATCGTAATAGCATATAACGTTATACGTTATATCGTAATACTATATAACGTTATACGTTATATCATAGTAGTATATAACGTTATACGTTATATCGTAATAGTATATAACGTTATATGTTATATCGTAATAGTATATAACGTTACACGTTATATCGTAATACTATATAACGATATATATTATATCGTAATAGCATATAACGTTATACGTTATATCGTAATACTATATAACGTTATTAGCTATATCACAATAGCATATAACGTTATACGTTATATCGTAATAGTACATAACGTTATACGTTATATCGTAATAGCATATAACGTTATACGTTATATCGTAATACTATATAACGTTATACGTTATATCATAGTAGTATATAACGTTATACGTTATATCGTAATAGTATATAACGTTATATGTTATATCGTAATAGTATATAACGTTACACGTTATATCGTAATACTATATAACGTTATCAGCTATATCATAATAGCATATAACGTTACAAGTTATATCGTAATAGTATATAACGTTATATGTTATATCGTAATACTATATAACGTTATACGTTATATCGTAATAGTATATAACGTTATATGTTATATCGTAATAACATATAACGCTATACGTTATATCGTAATACTATATAACGTTATACGTTATATCGTAATAGCATATAACGTTATACGCTATATCGTAATAGCATATAACGTTATACGTTATATCGTAATACTATATAACGTTATATGTTATATCGTAATAGCATATAACGTTATACGTTATATCGTAATACAATATAACGTTATTAGCTATATCACAATAGCATATAACGTTATACGTTATATCGTAATAGTACATAACGTTATACCTTATATCGTAATAGCATATAACGTTATACGTTATATCGTAATACTATATAACGTTATACGTTATATCGTAATAGCATATAACGTTATACGTTATATCGTAATAGTATATAACGTTATACGTTATATCATAGTAGTATATAACGTTATACGTTATATCGTAATAGTATATAACGTTATATGTTATATCGTAATAACATATGACGCTATACGTTATATCGTAATAGTATATAACGTTATACGTTATATCGTAATACTATATAACGTTATACGTTATATCGTAATAGCATATAACGTTATACGTTATATCGTAATACTATATAACGTTATACGTTATATCATAGAAGTATATAACGTTATACGTTATATCGTAATAGTATATAACGTTATATGTTATATCGTAATACTTTATAACGTTATACGTTATATCGTAATACTATATAACGTTATACGTTATATCGTAATAGCATATAACGTTATACGCTTTATCGTAATAGTATATAACGTTATACGTTATATCCTAATTGCATATAACGTTATACGTTATATCGTAATACTATATAACGTTATATGTTATATCGTAATAGCATATAACGTTATACGTTATATCGTAATACTATATAACGTTATTAGCTATATCACAATAGCATATAACGTTATACGTAATATCGTAATAGTACATAACGTTATATGTTATATCGTAATACTATATAACGTTATACGTTATATCGTAATAGTATATAACGTTATACGTAATATCGTAATAGTACATAACGTTATACGTAATATCGTAATAGTACATAACGTTATATGTTATATCGTAATACTATATAACGTTATATGTTATATCGTAATAGCATATAACGTTATACGCTATATCGTAATACTATATAACGTTATACGTTATATCATAGTAGTATATAACGTTATACGCTTTATCGTAATAGTATATAACGTTATACGTTATATCCTAATTGCATATAACGTTATACGTTATATCGTAATACTATATAACGTTATATGTTATATCGTAATAGCATATAACGTTATACGTTATATCGTAATACTATATAACGTTATTAGCTATATCACAATAGCATATAACGTTATACGTAATATCGTAATAGTACATAACGTTATACGTTATATCGTAATAGCATATAACGTTATACGTTATATCGTAATACTATATAACGTTATATGTTATATCGTAATAGTATATAACGTTACACGTTATATCGTAATACTATATAACGTTATCAGCTATATCATAATAGCATATAACGTTATACGTTATATCGTAATAGTATATAACGTTATATGTTATATCGTAATACTATATAACGTTATACGTTATATCGTAATAGTATATAACGTTATATGTTATATCGTAATAGCATATAACGTTATACGTTATATCGTAATAGTATATAACGTTATATGTTATATCGCAATAACATATAACGCTATACGTTATATCGTAATAGTATATAACGTTATACGGTATATCATAATAGCATATAACCTTATACGTTATATCGTAATAGCATATAACGTTATACGTTATATCGTAATACTATATAACGTTATACGTTATATCGTAATAGTATATAACGTTATATGTTATATCGTAATAGCATATAACGTTATACGTTATATCGTAATAGTATATAACGTTATACGTTATATCGTAATAGCATATAACGTTATACGTTATATCGTAATAGTATATAACGTTATATGTTATATCGTAATACTTTATAACGTTATACGTTATATCGTAATACTATATAACGTTATACGTTATATCGTAATAGCATATAACGTTATACGTTATATCGTAATAGCATATAACGTTATACGCTTTATCGTAATAGTATATAACGTTATACGTTATATCGTAATAGCATATAACGTTATACGTTATATCGTAATACTATATAACGTTATTAGCTACATCATAATAGCATATAACGTTATACGTTATATCGAAATAGTATATAACGTTATATGTTATATCGTAATACTATATAACGTTATACGTTATATCGTAATAGTATATAACGTTATATGTTATATCGTAATAACATATAACGCTATACGTTATATCATAGTAGTATATAACGTTATACGTTATATCGTAATAGTATATAACGTTATATGTTATATCGTAATAGCATATAACGTTATACGTTATATCGTAATAGTATATAACGTTACACGTTATATCGTAATACTATATAACGTTATCAGCTATATCATAATAGCATATAACGTTATACGTTATATCGTAATAGTATATAACGTTATATGTTATATCGTAATACTATATAACGTTATACGTTATATCGTAATAGTATATAACGTTATATGTTATATCGTAATAACATATAACGCTATACGTTATATCGTAATACTATATAACGTTATACGTTATATCGTAATAGCATATAACGTTATACGCTATATCGTAATAGCATATAACGTTATACGTTATATCGTAATACTATATAACGTTATATGTTATATCGTAATAGCATATAACGTTATACGTTATATCGTAATACTATATAACGTTATTAGCTATATCACAATAGCATATAACGTTATACGTTATATCGTAATAGTACATAACGTTATACGTTATATCGTAATAGCATATAACGTTATACGTTATATCGTAATACTATATAACGTTATACGTTATATCGTAATAGCATATAACGTTATACGTTATATCGTAATAGTATATAACGTTATACGTTATATCATAGTAGGATATAACGTTATACGTTATATCGTAATAGTATATAACGTTATATGTTATATCGTAATAACATATAAGGCTATACGTTATATCGTAATAGTATATAACGTTATACGTTATATCGTAATACTATATAACGTTATACGTTATATCGTAATAGCATATAACGTTATACGTTATATCGTAATGCTATATAACGTTATACGTTATATCATAGAAGTATATAACGTTATACGTTATATCGTAATAGTATATAACGTTATATGTTATATCGTAATACTTTATAACGTTATACGTTATATCGTAATACTATATAACGTTATACGTTATATCGTAATAGCATATAACGTTATACGTTATATCGTAATAGCATATAACGTTATACGTTATATCGCAATACTATATAACGTTATACGTTATATCATAGTAGTATATAACGTTATACGCTTTATCGTAATAGTATATAACGTTATACGTTATATCCTAATAGCATATAACGTTATACGTTATATCGTAATACTATATAACGTTATATGTTATATCGTAATAGCATATAACGTTATACGTTATATCGTAATACTATATAACGTTATTAGCTATATCACAATAGCATATAACGTTATACGTTATATCGTAATAGTATATAACGTTATACGTTATATCGTAATAGTATATAACGTTATACGTTATATCGTAATAGCATATAACGTTATACGTTATATCGTAATAGCATATAACGTTATACGTTATATCGTAATAGTATATAACGCTATATGTTATATCGTAATAACATATAACGCTATACGTTATATCGTAATAGCATATAACGTTATACGTTATATCGTAATAGCATATAACGTTATACGTTATATCGTAATAGCATATAACGTTATACGTTATATCGTAATACTATATAACGTTATACGTTATATCATAGTATTATATAACGTTATACGTTACATCGTAATAGTATATAACGTTATATGTTATATCGTAATAGCATATAACGTTATACGTTATATCGTAATAGTATATAACGTTATACGTTATATCGTAATACTATATAACGTTATCAGCTATATCATAATAGCATATAACGTTATACGTTATATCGTAATAGTATATAACGTTATATGTTATATCGTAATACTATATAACGTTATACGTTATATCGTAATAGTATATAACGTTATATGTTATATCGTAATAACATATAACGCTATACGTTATATCGTAATACTATATAACGTTATACGTTATATCGTAATAGCATATAACGTTATACGCTATATCGTAATAGCATATAACGTTATACGTTATATCGTAATACTATATAACGTTATATGTTATATCGTAATAGCATATAACGTTATACGTTATATCGTAATACTATATAACGTTATTAGCTATATCACAATAGCATATAACGTTATACGTTATATCGTAATAGTACATAACGTTATACGTTATATCGTAATAGCATATAACGTTATACGTTATATCGTAATACTATATAACGTTATACGTTATATCGTAATAGCATATAACGTTATACGTTATATCGTAATAGTATATAACGTTATACGTTATATCATAGTAGGATATAACGTTATACGTTATATCGTAATAGTATATAACGTTATATGTTATATCGTAATAACATATAACGCTATACGTTATATCGTAATAGTATATAACGTTATTCGTTATATCGTAATACTATATAACGTTATACGTTATATCGTAATAGCATATAACGTTATACGTTATATCGTAATACTATATAACGTTATACGTTATATCATAGAAGTATATAACGTTATACGTTATATCGTAATAGTATATAACGTTATATGTTATATCGTAATACTTTATAACGTTATACGTTATATCGTAATACTATATAACGTTATACGTTATATCGTAATAGCATATAACGTTATACGTTATATCGTAATAGCATATAACGTTATACGTTATATCGTAATACTATATAACGTTATACGTTATATCATAGTAGTATATAACGTTATACGCTTTATCGTAATAGTATATAACGTTATACGTTATATCCTAATAGCATATAACGTTATACGTTATATCGTAATACTATATAACGTTATATGTTATATCGTAATAGCATATAACGTTATACGTTATATCGTAATACTATATAACGTTATTAGCTATATCACAATAGCATATAACGTTATACGTTATATCGTAATAGTACATAACGTTATACGTTATATCGTAATAGCATATAACGTTATACGTTATATCGTAATACTATATAACGTTATATGTTATATCGTAATAGTATATAACGTTACACGGTATATCGTAATAGCATATAACCTTATACGTTATATCGTAATAGCATATAACGTTATACGTTATATTGTAATACTATATAACGTTATACGTTATATCATAGTAGTATATAACGTTATACGTTATATCGTAATAGTATATAACGTTATATGTTATATCGTAATAGCATATAACGTTATACGTTATATCGTAATAGTATATAACGTTATACGTTATATCGTAATAGCATATAACGTTATACGTTATATCGTAATAGTATATAACGTTATATGTTATATCGTAATACTTTATAACGTTATACGTTATATCGTAATACTATATAACGTTATACGTTATATCGTAATAGTATATAACGTTATACGTTATATCGTAATAGCATATAACGTTATACGTTATATCGTAATAGCATATAACGTTATACGTTATATCGTAATACTATATAACGTTATACGTTATATCATAGTAGTATATAACGTTTTACGTTATATCGTAATAGTATATAACGTTATATGTTATATCGTAATAGCATATAACGTTATACTTTATATCGTAATAGTATATAACGTTATACGTTATATCGGAATAGCATATAACGTTATACGTTATATCGTAATAGTATATAACGTTATATGTTATATCGTAATACTTTATAACGTTATACGTTATATCGTAATACTATATAACGTTATACGGTATATCGTAATAGCATATCCTTATACGTTATATCGTATTAGCATATAACGTTATACGTTATATCGTAATACTATATAACGTTATACGTTATATCATAGTAGTATATAACGTTATACGTTATATCGTAATAGTATATAACGTTATATGTTATATCGTAATAGCATATAACGTTATACGTTATATCGTAATAGTATATAACGTTATATGTTATATCGTAATACTATATAACGTTATACGTTATATCGTAATAGTATATAACGTTATATGTTATATCGCAGTAACATATAACGCTATACGTTATATCGTAATAGTATATAACGTTATACGTTATATCGTAACACTATATAACGTTATACGGTATATCGTAATAGCATATAACCTTATACGTTATATCGTAATAGCATATAACGTTATACGTTATATCGTAATACTATATAACGTTATACGTTATATCATAGTAGTATATAACGTTATACGTTATATCGTAATAGTATATAACGTTATATGTTATATCGTAATAGCATATAACGTTATACGTTATATCGTAATAGGTTATAACGTTATACGTTATATCGTAATAGCATATAACGTTATACGTTATATCGTAATAGAATATAACGTTATATGTTATATCGTAATACTTTATAACGTTATACGTTATATCGTAATACTATATAACGTTATACGTTATATCGTAATAGCATATAACGTTATACGTTATATCGTAATAGGATATAACGTTATACGTTATATCGTAATACTATATAACGTTACACGTTATATCATAGTAGTATTTAACGTTATACGCTTTATCGTAATAGTATATAACGTTATACGTTATATCGTAATAGCATATAACGTTATACGTTATATCGTAATACTATATAACGTTATTAGCTATATCATAATAGCATATAACGTTATACGTTATATCGAAATAGTATATAACGTTATATGTTATATCGTAATACTATATAACGTTATACGTTATATCGTAATAGTATATAACGTTATATGTTATATCGTAATAACATATAACGCTATACGTTATATCGTAATAGTATATAACGTTATATGTTATATCGTAATAACATATAACGCTATACGTTATATCGTAATAGTATATAACGTTATACGTTATATCGTAATACTATATAACGTTACACGTTATATCATAGTAGTATTTAACGTTATACGCTTTATCGTAATAGTATATAACGTTATACGTTATATCGTAATAGCATATAACGTTATACGTTATATCGTAATACTATATAACGTTATTAGCTATATCATAATAGCATATAACGTTATACGTTATATCGAAATAGTATATAACGTTACACGTTATATCGTAATACTATATAACGTTATCAGCTATATCATAATAGCATATAACGTTATAAGTTATATCGTAATAGTATATAACGTTATATGTTATATCGTAATACTATATAACGTTATACGTTATATCGTAATAGTATATAACGTTATATGTTATATCGTAATAACATATAACGCTATACGTTATATCGTAATACTATATAACGTTATACGTTATATCGTAATAGCATATAACGTTATACGCTATATCGTAATAGCATATAACGTTATACGTTATATCGTAATAGTATATAACGTTATACGTTATATCGTAATAGCATATAACGTTATACGTTATATCGTAATACTATATAACGTTATTAGCTATATCATAATAGCATATAACGTTATACGTTATATCGAAATAGTATATAACGTTATATGTTATATCGTAATACTATATAACGTTATACGTTATATCGTAATAGTATATAACGTTATATGTTATATCGTAATAACATATAACGCTATACGTTATATCGTAATAGTATATAACGTTATATGTTATATCGTAATAACATATAACGCTATACGTTATATCGTAATAGTATATAACGTTATACGTTATATCGTAATACTATATAACGTTACACGTTATATCATAGTAGTATTTAACGTTATACGCTTTATCGTAATAGTATATAACGTTATACGTTATATCGTAATAGCATATAACGTTATACGTTATATCGTAATACTATATAACGTTATTAGCTATATCATAATAGCATATAACGTTATACGTTATATCGAAATAGTATATAACGTTACACGTTATATCGTAATACTATATAACGTTATCAGCTATATCCTAATAGCATATAACGTTATAAGTTATATCGTAATAGTATATAACGTTATATGTTATATCGTAATACTATATAACGTTATACGTTATATCGTAATAGTATATAACGTTATATGTTATATCGTAATAACATATAACGCTATACGTTACATCGTAATACTATATAACGTTATACGTTATATCGTAATAGCATATAACGTTATACGCTATATCGTAATAGCATATAACGTTATACGTTATATCGTAATACTATATAACGTTATATGTTATATCGTAATAGCATATAACGTTATACGTTATATCGTAATACTATATAACGTTATTAGCTATATCACAATAGCATATAACGTTATACGTTATATCGTAATAGTACATAACGTTATACGTTATATCGTAATAGCATATAACGTTATATGTTATATCGTAATACTATATAACGTTATACGTTATATCGTAATAGTATATAACGCTATATGTTATATCGTAATAACATATAACGCTATACGTTATATCGTAATAGCATATAACGTTATACGTTATATCGTAATAGCATATAACGTTATACGTTATATCGTAATAGCATATAACGTTATACGTTACATCGTAATACTATATAACGTTATACGTTATATCGTAATAGTATATAACGTTATATGTTATATCGTAATAACATATAACGCTATACGTTATATCGTAATAGTATATAACGTTATATGTTATATCGTAATAACATATAACGCTATACGTTATATCGTAATAGTATATAACGTTATACGTTATATCGTAATACTATATAACGTTACACGTTATATCATAGTAGTATTTAACGTTATACGCTTTATCGTAATAGTATATAACGTTATACGTTATATCGTAATAGCATATAACGTTATACGTTATATCGTAATACTATATAACGTTATTAGCTATATCATAATAGCATATAACGTTATACGTTATATCGAAATAGTATATAACGTTACACGTTATATCGTAATACTATATAACGTTATCAGCTATATCATAATAGCATATAACGTTATAAGTTATATCGTAATAGTATATAACGTTATATGTTATATCGTAATACTATATAACGTTATACGTTATATCGTAATAGTATATAACGTTATATGTTATATCGTAATACTATATAACGTTATACGTTATATCGTAATAGTATATAACGCTATATGTTATATCGTAATAACATATAACGCTATACGTTATATCGTAATAGCATATAACGTTATACGTTATATCGTAATAGCATATAACGTTATACGTTATATCGTAATAGCATATAACGTTATACGTTATATCGTAATACTATATAACGTTATACGTTATATCATAGTATTATATAACGTTATACGTTACATCGTAATAGTATATAACGTTATATGTTATATCGTAATAGCATATAACGTTATACGTTATATCGTAATAGTATATAACGTTATACGTTATATCGTAATAGTATATAACGTTATACGTTATATCGTAATAGCATATAACGTTATACGTTATATCGTAATAGCATATAACGTTATACGTTATATGGTAATAGTATATAACGTTATACGTTATATCATAGTAGTATATAACGTTATACGCTATATCGTAATAGTATATAACGTTATATGTTATATCGTAATAGCATATAACGTTATACGTTATATCGTAATAGTATATAACGTTACACGTTATATCGTAATACTATATAACGTTATCAGCTATATCATAATAGCATATAACGTTATACGTTATATCGTAATAGTATATAACGTTATATGTTATATCGTAATACTATATAACGTTATACGTTATATCGTAATAGTATATAACGTTATATGTTATATCGTAATAACATATAACGCTATACGTTATATCGTAATACTATATAACGTTATACGTTATATCGTAACAGCATATAACGTTATACGCTATATCGTAATAGCATATAACGTTATACGTTATATCGTAATACTATATAACGTTATATGTTATATCGTAATAGCATATAACGTTATACGTTATATCGTAATACTATATAACGTTATTAGCTATATCACAATAGCATATAACGTTATACGTTATATCGTAATAGTACATAACGTTATACGTTATATCGTAATAGCATATAACGTTATACGTTATATCGTAATACTATATAACGTTATACGTTATATCGTAATAGCATATAACGTTATACGTTATATCGTAATAGTATATAACGTTATACGTTATATCATAGTAGGATATAACGTTATACGTTATATCGTAATAGTATATAACGTTATATGTTATATCGTAATAACATATAACGCTATACGTTATATCGTAATAACATATAACGCTATACGTTATATCGTAATAGCATATAACGTTATACGTTATATCATAATAGCATATAACGTTATACGTTATATCGTAATAGCATATAACGTTATACGTTATATCGTAATACTATATAACGTTATCAGCTATATCATAATAGCATATAACGTTATACGTTATATCGTAATAGTATATAACGTTATATGTTATATCGTAATACTATATAACGTTATACGTTATATCGTAATAGTATATAACGTTATATGTTATATCGCAATAACATATAACGCTATACGTTATATCGTAATAGTATATAACGTTATACGTTATATCGTAATACTATATAACGTTATACGGTATATCGTAATAGCATATAACCTTATACGTTATATCGTAATAGCATATAACGTTATACGTTATATCGTAATAGTATATAACGTTATATGTTATATCGTAATACTATATAACGTTATACGTTATATCGTAATAGTATATAACGCTATATGTTATATCGTAATAACATATAACGCTATACGTTATATCGTAATAGTATATAACGTTATACGTTATATCGTAATAGCATATAACGTTATACGTTATATCGTAATAGCATATAACGTTATACGTTATATCGTAATACTATATAACGTTATATGTTATATCGTAATAGTATATAACGTTACACGTTATATCGTAATACTATATAACGTTATCAGCTATATCATAATAGCATATAACGTTATACGTTATATCGTAATAGTATATAACGTTATATGTTATATCGTAATACTATATAACGTTATACGTTATATCATAGTAGTATATAACGTTATACGCTTTATCGTAATAGTATATAACGTTATACGTTATATCCTAATAGCATATAACGTTATACGTTATATCGTAATACTATATAACGTCATATGTTATATCGTAATAGCATATAACGTTATACGTTATATCGTAATAGTACATAACGTTATACGTTATATCGTAATAGCATATAACGTTATACGTTATATCGTAATACTATATAACGTTATATGTTATATCGTAATAGTATATAACGTTACACGTTATATCGTAATACTATATAACGTTATCAGCTATATCATAATAGCATATAACGTTATACGTTATATCGTAATACTATATAACGTTATTAGCTATATCACAATAGCATATAACGTTATACGTTATATCGTAATAGTACATAACGTTATACGTTATATCGTAATAGCATATAACGTTATACGTTATATCGTAATACTATATAACGTTATATGTTATATCGTAATAGTATATAACGTTACACGTTATATCGTAATACTATATAACGTTATCAGCTATATCATAATAGCATATAACGTTATACGTTATATCGTAATAGTATATAACGTTATATGTTATATCGTAATACTATATAACGTTATACGTTATATCGTAATAGTATATAACGTTATATGTTATATCGCAATAACATATAACGCTATACGTTATATCGTAATAGTATATAACGTTATACGTTATATCGTAATACTATATAACGTTATACGGTATATCGTAATAGCATATAACCTTATACGTTATATCGTAATAGCATATAACGTTATACGTTATATCGTAATAGTATATAACGTTATATGTTATATCGTAATACTATATAACGTTATACGTTATATCGTAATAGTATATAACGCTATATGTTATATCGTAATAACATATAACGCTATACGTTATATCGTAATAGCATATAACGTTATACGTTATATCGTAATAGCATATAACGTTATACGTTATATCGTAATAGCATATAACGTTATACGTTATATCGTAATACTATATAACGTTATACGTTATATCATAGTATTATATAACGTTATACGTTACATCGTAATAGTATATAACGTTATATGTTATATCGTAATAGCATATAACGTTATACGTTATATCGTAATAGTATATAACGTTATACGTTATATCGTAATAGTATATAACGTTATACGTTATATCGTAATAGCATATAACGTTATACGTTATATCGTAATAGCATATAACGTTATACGTTATATGGTAATAGTATATAACGTTATACGTTATATCATAGTAGTATATAACGTTATACGCTATATCGTAATAGTATATAACGTTATATGTTATATCGTAATAGCATATAACGTTATACGTTATATCGTAATAGTATATAACGTTACACGTTATATCGTAATACTATATAACGTTATCAGCTATATCATAATAGCATATAACGTTATACGTTATATCGTAATAGTATATAACGTTATATGTTATATCGTAATACTATATAACGTTATACGTTATATCGTAATAGTATATAACGTTATATGTTATATCGTAATAACATATAACGCTATACGTTATATCGTAATACTATATAACGTTATACGTTATATCGTAACAGCATATAACGTTATACGCTATATCGTAATAGCATATAACGTTATACGTTATATCGTAATACTATATAACGTTATATGTTATATCGTAATAGCATATAACGTTATACGTTATATCGTAATACTATATAACGTTATTAGCTATATCACAATAGCATATAACGTTATACGTTATATCGTAATAGTACATAACGTTATACGTTATATCGTAATAGCATATAACGTTATACGTTATATCGTAATACTATATAACGTTATACGTTATATCGTAATAGCATATAACGTTATACGTTATATCGTAATAGTATATAACGTTATACGTTATATCATAGTAGGATATAACGTTATACGTTATATCGTAATAGTATATAACGTTATATGTTATATCGTAATAACATATAACGCTATACGTTATATCGTAATAGTATATAACGTTATACGTTATATCGTAATACTATATAACGTTATACGTTATAACGTAATAGCATATAACGTTATACGTTATATCGTAATACTATATAACGTTATACGTTATATCATAGTAGTATATAACGTTATACGTTATATCGTAATAGTATATAACGTTATATGTTATATCGTAATACTTTATAACGTTATACGTTATATCGTAATACTATATAACGTTATACGTTATATCGTAATAGCATATAACGTTATACGTTATATCGTAATACTATATAACGTTATATGTTATATCGTAATAGTATATAACGTTACACGTTATATCGTAATACTATATAACGTTATCAGCTATATCATAATAGCATATAACGTTATACGTTATATCGTAATAGTATATAACGTTATATGTTATATCGTAATACTATATAACGTTATACGTTATATCGTAATAGTATATAACGTTATATGTTATATCGCAATAACATATAACGCTATACGTTATATCGTAATAGTATATAACGTTATACGTTATATCGTAATACTATATAACGTTATACGGTATATCGTAATAGCATATAACCTTATACGTTATATCGTAATAGCATATAACGTTATACGTTATATCGTAATACTATATAACGTTATACGTTATATCATAGTAGTATATAACGTTATACGTTATATCGTAATAGTATATAACGTTATATGTTATATCGTAATAGCATATAACGTTATACGTTATATCGTAATAGTATATAACGTTATACGTTATATCGTAATAGCATATAACGTTATACGTTATATCGTAATAGTATATAACGTTATATGTTATATCGTAATACTTTATAACGTTATACGTTATATCGTAATACTATATAACGTTATACGTTATATCGTAATAGTATATAACGTTATACGTTATATCGTAATAGCATATAACGTTATACGTTATATCGTAATAGCATATAACGTTATACGTTATATCGTAATACTATATAACGTTATACGTTATATCATAGTAGTATATAACGTTATACGTTATATCGTAATAGTATATAACGTTATATGTTATATCGTAATAGCATATAACGTTATACTTTATATCGTAATAGTATATAACGTTATACGTTATATCGTAATAGCATATAACGTTATACGTTATATCGTAATAGTATATAACGTTATATGTTATATCGTAATACTTTATAACGTTATACGTTATATCGTAATACTATATAACGTTATACGGTATATCGTAATAGCATATCCTTATACGTTATATCGTATTAGCATATAACGTTATACGTTATATCGTAATACTATATAACGTTATACGTTATATCATAGTAGTATATAACGTTATACGTTATATCGTAATAGTATATAACGTTATATGTTATATCGTAATAGCATATAACGTTATACGTTATATCGTAATAGTATATAACGTTATATGTTATATCGTAATACTATATAACGTTATACGTTATATCGTAATAGTATATAACGTTATATGTTATATCGCAATAACATATAACGCTATACGTTATATCGTAATAGTATATAACGTTATACGATATATCGTAATACTATATAACGTTATACGGTATATCGTAACAGCATATAACCTTATACGTTATATCGTAATAGCATATAACGTTATACGTTATATCGTAATACTATATAACGTTATACGTTATATCATAGTAGTATATAACGTTATACGTTATATCGTAATAGTATATAACGTTATATGTTATATCGTAATAGCATATAACGTTATACGTTATATCGTAATAGGTTATAACGTTATACGTTATATCGTAATAGCATATAACGTTATACGTTATATCGTAATAGTATATAACGTTATATGTTATATCGTAATACTTTATAACGTTATACGTTATATCGTAATACTATATAACGTTATACGTTATATCGTAATAGCATATAACGTTATACGTTATATCGTAATAGCATATAACGTTATACGTTATATCGTAATACTATATAACGTTATTAGCTATATCATAATAGCATATAACGTTATACGTTATATCGAAATAGTATATAACGTTATACGTTATATCGTAATAGCATATAACGTTATACGTTATATCGTAATAGCATATAACGTTATACGTTATATCGTAATACTATATAACGTTATACGTTATATCATAGTATTATATAACGTTATACGTTATATCGTAATAGTATATAACGTTATATGTTATATCGCAATACTATATAACGTTATACGTTATATCGTAAAAGTATATAACGTTATACGTTATATCGTAATAACATATAACGCTATACGTTATATCGTAATACTATATAACGTTATACGTTATATCGTAATAGCATATAACGTTATACGTTATATCGTAATAGCATATAACGTTATACGTTATATCGTAATAGTATATAACGTTATATGTTATATCGTAATAACATATAACGTTATACGTTATATCGTAATAGGATATAACGTTATACGTTATATCGTAATACTATATAACGTTATACGTTATATCATAGTAGTATATAACGTTATACGTTATATCGTAATAGTATATAACGTTATATGTTATATCGTAATAGTATATAACGTTACACGTTATATCGTAATACTATATAACGTTATCAGCTATATCATAATAGCATATAACGTTATACGTTATATCGTAATAGTATATAACGTTATATGTTATATCGTAATACTTTATAACGTTATACGTTATATCGTAATATTATATAACGTTATATGTTATATCGTAGTAACATATAACGCTATACGTTATATCGTAATACTATATAACGTTATACGTTATATCGTAATAGCATATAACGTTATACGTTATATCGTAATAACATATAACGCTATACGTTATATCGTAATACTATATAACGTTATACGTTATATCGTAATAGCATATAACGTTATACGTTATATCGTAATAGCATATAACGTTATACGTTATATCGTAATAGTATATAACGTTATATGTTATATCGTAATAACATATAACGTTATACGTTATATCGTAATAGCATATAACGTTATACGTTATATCGTAATAGCATATAACGTTATACGTTATATCGTAATACTATATAACGTTATATGTTATATCGTAATAGCATATAACGTTATACGTTATATCGTAATACTATATAACGTTATACGTTATATCATAGTAGTATATAACGTTATACGTTATATCATAGTAGTATATAACGTTATACGTCATATCGTAATAGCATATAACGTTATACGTTATATCGTAATACTATATAATGTTATACGTTATATCGTAATAGTATATAACGTTATACGTTATATCGTAGTAGCATATAACGTTATACGTTATATCGTAGTAGCATATAACGTTATACGTTATATCGTAATAGCATATAACGTTATACGTTATATCGTAATAACATATAACGCTATACGTTATATCGTAATAGTATATAACGTTATATGTTATATCGTAATAACATATAACGCTATACGTTATATCGTAATAGTATATAACGTTATACGTTATATCGTAATACTGTATAACGTTATACGTTATATCGTAATAGCATATAACGTTATACGTTATATCGTAATAGCATATAACGTTATATGTTATATCGTAATAGCATATAACGTTATACGTTATATCGTAATAGTATATAACGTTATATGTTATATCGTAATACTATATAACGTTATACGTTATATCGCAATAGTATATAACGATATACGTTATATCGTAATACTATATAACGATATATGTTATATCGTAATACTATATAACGTTATACGCTATATCGTAATAGGATATAACGTTATACGTTATATCGTAATAGCATATAACGTTATACGTTATATCGTAATACTATATAACGTTATACGTTATATCGTAATAGTATATAACGTTATATGTTATATCGTAATAACATATAACGCTATACGTTATATCGTAATAGGATATAACGTTATACGTTATATCGTAATACTATATAACGTTATACGTTATATCGTAATACTATATAACGCTATACGCTATATCGTAATAGTATATAGAGTTATACGTTATATCGTAATAGTATATAACGATATACGTTATATCGTAATACTATATAACGTTATATGTTATATCGTAATACTATATAACGTTATACGCTATATCGTAATAGGATATAACGTTATACGTTATATCATAGTAGTATATAACGTTATACGTTATATCGTAATAGTATGTAACGTTATACGTTATATCGTAATAGCATATAACGTTATACGTTATATCGTAATAGCATATAACGTTATACGTTATATCGTAATACTATATAACGTTATACGTTATATCGTAATAGCATATAACGTTATACGTTATATCGTAATAGCATATAACGTTATACGTTATATCGTAAAACTATATAACGTTATATGTTATATCGTAATAGCATATAACGTTATACGTTATATCGTAATACTATATAACGTTATTAGCTATATCACAATAGCATATAACGTTATACGTTATATCGTAATAGTACATAACGTTATATGTTATATCGTAATAGCATATAACGTTATATGTTATATCGTAATAGCATATAACGTTATACGTTATATCGTAATAGTATATAACGTTAAAGGTTATATCGTAATACTATATAACGTTATTAGCTATATCATAATAGCATATAACGTTATACGTTATATCGTAATAGTATATAACGTTATATGTTATATCGTAATACTATATAACGTTATACGTTATAACGTAATAGTATATAACGTTATATGTTATATCGTAATAACATATAGCGCTATACGTTATATCGTAATAGCATATAACGATATACGTTATATCGTAATACTATATAACGTTATACGTTATATCGTAATAGTATATAACATTATATGTTATATCGTAATAACATATAACGCTATACGTTATATCGTAATAGTATATAACGCTATACGTTATATCGTAATAGTATATAACGTTATACGTTATATCGTAATACTATATAACGCTATACGTTATATCGTAATAGCATATAACGTTATACGTTATATCGTAATAGCATATAACGTTATACGTTATATCGTAGTAGCATATAACGTTATACGTTATATCGTAATAGCATATAACGTTATACGTTATATCGTAATAGCATATAACGTTATACGTTATATCGTAATAGCATATAACGTTATATGTTATATCGTAATAGCATATAACGTTATACGTTATATCGTAATAGTGTATAACGTTATATGTTATATCGTAATACTATATAACGTTATACGTTATATCGCAATAGTATATAACGATATACGTTATATCGTAATACTATATAACGATATATGTTATATCGTAATACTATATAACGTTATACGCTATATCGTAATAGGATATAACGTTATACGTTATATCGTTGTAGCATATAACGTTATACGTTATATCGTAATAGTATGTAACGTTATACGTTATATCGTAATAGCATATAACGTTATACGTTATATCGTAATAGCATATAACGTTATACGTTATATCGTAATACTATATAACGTTATACGTTATATCGTAATAGTATATAACGTTATATGTTATAGCGTAATAACATATAACGCTATACGTTATATCGTAATAGTATATAACGTTATACGTTATATCGTAATACTATATAACGTTATACGTTATATCGTAATAGTATATAACGTTATATGTTATATCGTAATACTATATAACGTTATACGCTATATCGTAATACTATATAACGTTATACGTTATATCATAGTAGTATATAACGTTATACGTTATATCGTAATAGCATATAACGTTATACGTTATATCGTAATACTATATAACGTTATACGTTATATCATAGTAGTATATAACGTTATACGTTATATCGTAATAGTATATAACGTTATATGTTATATCGTAATAGCATATAACGTTATACGTTATATCGTAATAGCATATAACGTTATACGTTATATCGTAATACTATATAACGTTATATGTTATATCGTAATAGCATATAACGTTATACGTTATATCGTAATAGTATATAACGTTATATGTTATATCGTAATAACATGTAACGCTATACGTTATATCGTAATAGTATATAACGTTATACGTTATATCGTAATACTATATAACGTTATACGTTATATCGTAATAGTATATAACGTTATAGGTTATATCGTAATAACATATAACGCTATACGTTATTTTGTAATAGTATATAACGATATACGTTATATCGTAATACTATATAACGATATATGTTATATCGTAATACTATATAACGTTATACGCTATATCGTAATAGGATATAACGTTATACGTTATATCGTAGTAGCATATAACGTTATACGTTATATCGTAATAGTATGTAACGTTATACGTTATATCGTAATAGCATATAACGTTATACGTTATATCATAGTAGTATATAACGTTATACGTTATATCGTAATAGCATATAACGTTATACGTTATATCGTAATACTATATAACGTTATACGTTATATCATAGTAGTATATAACGTTATACGTTATATCGTAATAGTATATAACGTTATATGTTATATCGTAATAACATGTAACGCTATACGTTATATCGTAATAGTATATAACGTTATACGTTATATCGTAATACTATATAACGTTATACGTTATATCGTAATACTATATAACGTTATACGTTATATCGTAATAGTATATAACGTTATAGGTTATATCGTAATAACATATAACGCTATACGTTATTTTGTAATAGTATATAACGTTAAACGTTATATCGTAATACTATATAACGTTATACGTTATATCGTAATAGCATATAACGTTATACGTTATATCGTAATAGCATATAACGCTATACGTTATATCGTAATAGTATATAACGTTATACGTTATATCGTAATACTATATAACGTTATACGTTATATCGTAATAGCATATAACGTTATACGTTATATCGTAATAGCATATAACGTTATACGTTATATCGTAATACTATATAACGTTATACGTTATATCATAGTAGTATATAACGTTATACGTTATATCGTAGTAGCATATAACGTTATACGTTATATCGTAATACTATATAACGTTATATGTTATATCGTAATAGCATATAACGTTATACGTTATATCGTAATAGTATATAACGTTATATGTTATATCGTAATAACATATAACGCTATACGTTATATCGTAATAGTATATAACGTTATACGTTATATCGTAATACTATATAACGTTATACGTTATATCGTAATAGTATATAACGTTATAGGTTATATCGTAATAACATATAACGCTATACGTTATTTTGTAATAGTATATAACGTTAAACGTTATATCGTAATACTATATAACGTTATACGTTATATCGTAATAGCATATAACGTTATACGTTATATCGTAATAGCATATAACGCTATACGTTATATCGTAATAGTATATAACGTTATACGTTATATCGTAATACTATATAACGTTATACGTTATATCGTAATAGCATATAACGTTATACGTTATATCGTAATAGCATATAACGTTATACGTTATATCGTAATACTATATAACGTTATACGTTATATCATAGTAGTATATAACGTTATACGTTATATCGTAGTAGCATATAACGTTATACGTTATATCGTAATAGCATATAACGTTATACGTTATATCGTAATACTATATAACGTTATACGTTATATCGTAATAGTATATAACGTTATATGTTATATCGTAATACTATATAACGTTATACGTTATAACGTAATAGTATATAACGTTATATGTTATATCGTAATAACATATAACGCTATACGTTATATCGTAATAGTATATAACGATATACGTTATATCGTAATACTATATAACGTTATACGTTATATCGTAATAGTATATAACGTTATATGTTATATCGTAATAACATATAACGCTATACGTTATATCGTAATAGTATATAACGCTATACGTTATATCGTAATAGTATATAACGTTATACGTTATATCGTAATACTATATAACGTTATACGTTATATCGTAATAGCATATAACGTTATACGTTATATCGTAATAGCATATAACGTTATACGTTATATCGTAATACTATATAACGTTATACGTTATATCATAGTAGTATATAACGTTATACGTTATATCGTAGTAGCATATAACGTTATACGTTATATCGTAATAGCATATAACGTTATACGTTATATCGTAATACTATATAACGTTATACGATATATCGTAATAGTATATAACGTTATATGTTATATCGTAATAACATATAACGCTATACGTTATATCGTAATAGTATATAACGTTATACGTTATATCGTAACACTATATAACGTTATACGTTATTTCGTAATAGTATATAACGTTATACGTTATATCGTAATACTATATAACGCTATACGATATATCGTAATAGTATATACCGTTATACGTTATATCGTAATACTATATAACGTTATACGTTATATCGTAATAGTATATAACGTTATATGTTATATCGTAATAACATATAACGCTATACGTTATATCGTAATAGTATATAACGATATACGTTATATCGTAATACTATATAACGTTATACGTTATATCGTAATAGTATATAACGTTATATGTTATATCGTAATAACATATAACGCTATACGTTATATCGTAATAGTATATAACGTTATACGTTATATCGTAATACTATATAAGGTTATACGTTATATCGTAATAGTATATAACGTTATAGGTTATATCGTTATAACATATAACGCTATACGTTATTTTGTAATAGTATATAACGTTATAGGTTATATCGTAATAACATATAACGCTATACGTTATTTTGTAATAGTATATAACGTTAAACGTTATATCGTAATACTATATAACGTTATACGTTATATCGTAATGGCATATAACGTTATACGTTATATCGTAATAGCATATAACGTTATACGTTATATCGTAATAGTATATAACGTTAAAGGTTATATCGTAATACTATATAACCTTATTAGCTATATCATAATAGCATATAACGTTATACGTTATATCGTAATACTATATAACGCTATACGTTATATCGTAATAGTATATACCGTTATACGTTATATCGTAATACTATATAACGTTATACGTTATATCGTAATAGTATATAACGTTATATGTTATATCGTAATAACATATAACGCTATACGTTATATCGTAATAGTATATAACGATATACGTTATATCGTAATACTATATAACGTTATACGTTATATCGTAATAGTATATAACGTTATATGTTATATCGTAATAACATATAACGCTATACGTTATATCGTAATAGTATATAACGTTATACGTTATATCGTAATACTATATAACGTTATACGTTATATCGTAATTGTATATAACGTTATAGGTTATATCGTAATAGTATATAACGATATACGTTATATCGTAATACTATATAACGTTATATGTTATATCGTAATACTATATAAAGTTATACGCTATATCGTAATACTATATAACGTTATACGTTATATCATAGTAGTATATAACGTTATACGTTATATCGTAATAGCATATAACGTTATACGTTATATCGTAATACTATATAACGTTATACGTTATATCATAGTAGTATATAACGTTATACGTTATATCGTAATAGTATATAACGTTATATGTTATATCGTAATAGCATATAACGTTATACGTTATATCGTAATAGCATATAACGTTATACGTTATATCGTAATACTATATAACGTTATATGTTATATCGTAATAGCATATAACTTTATACGTTATATCGTAATAGTATATAACGTTATATGTTATATCGTAATAACATATAACGCTATACGTTATATCGTAATAGCATATAACGTTATACGTTATATCGTAATAGCATATAACGTTATACGTTATATCCTAATAGTATATAACGTTAAAGGTTATATCGTAATACTATATAACCTTATTAGCTATATCATAATAGCATATAACGTTATACGTTATATCGTAATAGTATATAACGTTATATGTTATATCGTAATACTATATAACGTTATACGTTATAACGTACTAGTATATAACGTTATATGTTATATCGTAATAACATATAACGCTATACGTTATATCGTAATAGTATATAACGATATACGTTATATCGTAATACTATATAACGTTATACGTTATATCGTAATATTATATAACGTTATATGTTATATCGTAATAACATATAACGCTATACGTTATATCGTAATAGTATATAACGCTATACGTTATATCGTAATAGTATATAACGTTATACGTTATATCGTAATACTATATAACGTTATACGTTATATCGTAATAGCATATAACGTTATACGTTATATCGTAATAGCATATAACGTTATACGTTATATCGTAATACTATATAACGTTATACGTTATATCATAGTAGTATATAACGTTATACGTTATATCGTAGTAGCATATAACGTTATACGTTATATCGTAATAGCATATAACGTTATACGTTATATCGTAATACTATATAACGTTATACGTTATATCGTAATAGTATATAACGTTATATGTTATATCGTAATAACATATAACGCTATACGTTATATCGTAATAGTATATAACGTTATACGTTATATCGTAACACTATATAACGTTATACGTTATATCGTAATAGTATATAACGTTATACGTTATATCGTAATACTATATAACGCTATACGTTATATCGTAATAGTATATACCGTTATACGTTATATGTAATACTATATAACGTTATACGTTATATCGTAATAGTATATAACGTTATATGTTATATCGTAATAACATATAACGCTATACGTTATATCGTAATAGTATATAACGATATACGTTATATCGTAATACTATATAACGTTATACGTTATATCGTAATAGTATATAACGTTATAGGTTATATCGTAATAACATATAACGCTATACGTTATTTTGTAATAGTATATAACGTATAACGTTATATCGTAATACTATATAACGTTATACGTTATATCGTAATAGCATATAACGTTATACGTTATATCGTAATAGCATATAACGTTATACGTTATATCGTAATAGTATATAACGTTAAAGGTTATATCGTAATACTATATAACCTTATTAGCTATATCATAGTAGCATATAACGTTATACGTTATATCGTAATAGTATATAACGTTATATGTTATATCGTAATACTATATAACGTTATACGTTATAACGTAATAGTATATAACGTTATACGTTATATCGTAATACTATATAACGTTATACGTTATATCGTAATAGTATATAACGTTATAGGTTATATCGTAATAACATATAACGCTATACGTTATTTTGTAATAGTATATAACGTTAAACGTTATATCGTAATACTATATAACGTTATACGTTATATCGTAATAGCATACAACGTTATACGTTATATCGTAATAGCATATAACGTTATACGTTATATCGTAATAGTATATAACGTTATATGTTATATCGTAATACTATATAACGTTATACGTTATATCGTAATAGTATATAACGTTATATGTTATATCGTAATACTATATAACGTTATACGTTATATCGTAATAGTATATAACGTTATATGTTATTACGATATAACATATAACGTTATACGTTATATCGTAATAGCATATAACGTTATACGTTATATCGTAATACTATATAACGTTATACGTTATATCATAGTTGTATATAACGTTATACGTTATATCGTAATAGCATATAACGTTATACGTTATATCGTAGTACTATATAACGTTATACGTTATATCATAGTAGTATATAACGTTATACGTTATATCGTAATAGTATATAACGTTATACGTTATATCGTAATAGCATATAACGTATAACGTTATATCGTAATAGTATATAACGTTATACGTTATATCGTAATAGCATATAACGTTATACGTTATATCGTAATACTATATAACGTTATACGTTATATCATAGTAGTATATAACGTTATACGTTATATCGTAATAACATATAACGCTATACGTTATATCGTAATAGTATATAACGTTATACGTTATATCGTAATAGCATATAACGTTATACGTTATATCGTAATAGCATATAACGTTATACGTTATATCGTAATAGCATATAACGTTATACGTTATATCGTAATAGCATATAACGTTATACCTTATATCGTAATAGCATATAACGTTATACGTTATATCGTAATAGCATATAACGTTATACGTTATATCGTAATAGCATATAACGTTATACGTTATATCGTAATAGCATATAACGTTATACGTTATATCGTAATAGCATATAACGTTATACGTTATATCGTAATAGCATATAACGTTATACGTTATATCGTAATAGTATATAACGTTATACGTTATATCGTAATGGCATATAACGTTATACGTTATATCGTAATAGCATATAACGTTATACGTTATATCGTAATAGCATATAACGTTATACGTTATATCGTAATAGCATATAACGTTATACGTTATATCGTAATGGCATATAACGTTATACGTTATATCGTAATAGCATATAACGTTATACGTTATATCGTAATAGTATACAACGTTATACGTTATATCGTAATAGCATATAACGTTATACGTTATATCGTAATAGCATATAACGTTATACGTTATATAGTAATAGCATATAACGTTATACGTTATATCGTAATACTATATAACGTTATACGTTATATCATAGCAGTATATAACGTTATACGTTATATCGTAATAGTATATAACGTTATACGTTATATCGTAATAGCATATAACGTTATACGTTATATCGTAATAGCATATAACGTTATTAGCTGTATCATAATAGCATATAACGTTATACGTTATATCGTAATAGTATATAACGTTATACGTTATATCGTAATACTATATAACGTTATACGTTATATCGTAATAGTATATAACGTTATACGTTATATCATAGTAGTATATAACGTTATACGTTATATCATAGTAGTATATAACGTTATACGTTATATCGTAATTCTATATAACGTTATACGTTATATCGTAATAGTATATAACGTTATACGTTATATCGTAATAGCATATAACGTTACACGTTATATCGCAATAGTATATAACTTTATATGTTATATCGTAATACTATATAACGTTATACGTTATATCGTAATAGTATATAACGTTATATGTTATATCGTAATAACATATAACGTTATACGTTATATCGTAATAGCATATAACGTTATACGTTATATCGTAATACTATATAACGTTATACGTTATATCATAGTAGGATATAACGTTATACGTTATATCGTAATAGTATATAACGTTATACGTTATATCGTAATAGCATATAACGTTATACGTTATATCGTAATAGCATATAACGTTATACGTTATATCGTAATACTATATAGCGTTATACGTTATATCGTAATAGCATATAACGTTATACGTTATATCGTAATAGTATATAACGTTATATGTTATATCGTAATAACATATAACGCTATACGTTATATCATAGTAGTATATAACGTTATATGTTATATCGTAATAGTATATAACGTTATATGTTATATCGTAATAGCATATAACGTATAACGTTATATCGTAATACTATATAACGTTATACGTTATATCGTAATAGCATATAACGTTATACGTTATATCGTAATAGCATATAACGTTATACGTTATATCGTAATAGTATATAACGTTAAAGGTTATATCGTAATACTATATAACCTTATTAGCTATATCATAGTAGCATATAACGTTATACGTTATATCGTAATAGTATATAACGTTATATGTTATATCGTAATACTATATAACGTTATACGTTATAACGTAATAGTATATAACGTTATACGTTATATCGTAATACTATATAACGTTATACGTTATATCGTAATAGTATATAACGTTATAGGTTATATCGTAATAACATATAACGCTATACGTTATTTTGTAATAGTATATAACGTATAACGTTATATCGTAATACTATATAACGTTATACGTTATATCGTAATAGCATATAACGTTATACGTTATATCGTAATAGCATATAACGTTATACGTTATATCGTAATAGTATATAACGTTATATGTTATATCGTAATACTATATAACGTTATACGTTATATCGTAATAGTATATAACGTTATATGTTATTACGATATAACATATAACGTTATACGTTATATCGTAATAGCATATAACGTTATACGTTATATCGTAATACTATATAACGTTATACGTTATATCATAGTTGTATATAACGTTATACGTTATATCGTAATAGTATATAACGTTATACGTTATATCGTAATAGCATATAACGTTATACGTTATATCATAGTTGTATATAACGTTATACGTTATATCGTAATAGTATATAACGTTATACGTTATATCGTAATAGCATATAACGTTATACGTTATATCGTAATAGTATGTAACGTTATACGTTATATCGTAATAGCATATAACGTTATACGTTATATCGTAATAGCATATAACGTTATACGTTATATCGTAATACTATATAACGTTATACGTTATATCGTAATAGCATATAACGTTATACGTTATATCGTAATAGCATATAACGTTATACGTTATATCGTAATACTATATAACGTTATATGTTATATCGTAATAGCATATAACGTTATACGTTATATCGTAATACTATATAACGTTATTAGCTATATCACAATAGCATATAACGTTATACGTTATATCGTAATAGTACATAACGTTATATGTTATATCGTAATAGCATATAACGTTATATGTTATATCGTAATAGCATATAACGTTATACGTTATATCGTAATAGTATATAACGTTAAAGGTTATATCGTAATACTATATAACGTTATTAGCTATATCATAATAGCATATAACGTTATACGTTATATCGTAATAGTATATAACGTTATATGTTATATCGTAATACTATATAACGTTATACGTTATAACGTAATAGTATATAACGTTATATGTTATATCGTAATAACATATAGCGCTATACGTTATATCGTAATAGCATATAACGATATACGTTATATCGTAATACTATATGACGTTATACGTTATATCGTAATAGTATATAACATTATATGTTATATCGTAATAACATATAACGCTATACGTTATATCGTAATAGTATATAACGCTATACGTTATATCGTAATAGTATATAACGTTATACGTTATATCGTAATACTATATAACGCTATACGTTATATCGTAATAGCATATAACGTTATACGTTATATCGTAATAGCATATAACGTTATACGTTATATCGTAGTAGCATATAACGTTATACGTTATATCGTAATAGCATATAACGTTATACGTTATATCGTAATAGCATATAACGTTATACGTTATATCGTAATAGCATATAACGTTATATGTTATATCGTAATAGCATATAACGTTATACGTTATATCGTAATAGTGTATAACGTTATATGTTATATCGTAATACTATATAACGTTATACGTTATATCGCAATAGTATATAACGATATACGTTATATCGTAATACTATATAACGATATATGTTATATCGTAATACTATATAACGTTATACGCTATATCGTAATAGGATATAACGTTATACGTTATATCGTAGTAGCATATAACGTTATACGTTATATCGTAATAGTATGTAACGTTATACGTTATATCGTAATAGCATATAACGTTATACGTTATATCGTAATAGCATATAACGTTATACCTTATATCGTAATACTATATAACGTTATACGTTATATCGTAATAGTATATAACGTTATATGTTATAGCGTAATAACATATAACGCTATACGTTATATCGTAATAGTATATAACGTTATACGTTATATCGTAATACTATATAACGTTATACGTTATATCGTAATAGTATATAACGTTATATGTTATATCGTAATACTATATAACGTTATACGCTATATCGTAATACTATATAACGTTATACGTTATATCATAGTAGTATATAACGTTATACGTTATATCGTAATAGCATATAACGTTATACGTTATATCGTAATACTATATAACGTTATACGTTATATCATAGTAGTATATAACGTTATACGTTATATCGTAATAGTATATAACGTTATACGTTATATCGTAATAGCATATAACGTTATACGTTATATCGTAATAGCATATAACGTTATACCTTATATCGTAATAGCATATAACGTTATACGTTATATCGTAATAGCATATAACGTTATACGTTATATCGTAATAGCATATAACGTTATACGTTATATCGTAATAGCATATAACGTTATACGTTATATCGTAATAGCATATAACGTTATACGTTATATCGTAATAGCATATAACGTTATACGTTATATCGTAATAGTATATAACGTTATACGTTATATCGTAATAGCATATAACGTTATACGTTATATCGTAATAGCATATAACGTTATACGTTATATCGTAATAGTATATACCGTTATACGTTATATGTAATACTATATAACGTTATACGTTATATCGTAATAGTATATAACGTTATATGTTATATCGTAATAACATATAACGCTATACGTTATATCGTAATAGTATATAACGATATACGTTATATCGTAATACTATATAACGTTATACGTTATATCGTAATAGTATATAACGTTATAGGTTATATCGTAATAACATATAACGCTATACGTTATTTTGTAATAGGATATAACGTATAACGTTATATCGTAATACTATATAACGTTATACGTTATATCGTAATAGCATATAACGTTATACGTTATATCGTAATAGCATATAACGTTATACGTTATATCGTAATAGTATATAACGTTAAAGGTTATATCGTAATACTATATAACCTTATTAGCTATATCATAGTAGCATATAACGTTATACGTTATATCGTAATAGTATATAACGTTATATGTTATATCGTAATACTATATAACGTTATACGTTATAACGTAATAGTATATAACGTTATACGTTATATCGTAATACTATATAACGTTATACGTTATATCGTAATAGTATATAACGTTATAGGTTATATCGTAATAACATATAACGCTATACGTTATTTTGTAATAGTATATAACGTATAACGTTATATCGTAATACTATATAACGTTATACGTTATATCGTAATAGCATATAACGTTATACGTTATATCGTAATAGCATATAACGTTATACGTTATATCGTAATAGTATATAACGTTATATGTTATATCGTAATACTATATAACGTTATACGTTATATCGTAATAGTATATAACGTTATATGTTATATCGTAATACTATATAACGTTATACGTTATATCGTAATAGTATATAACGTTATATGTTATTACGATATAACATATAACGTTATACGTTATATCGTAATAGCATATAACGTTATACGTTATATCGTAATACTATATAACGTTATACGTTATATCATAGTTGTATATAACGTTATACGTTATATCGTAATAGCATATAACGTTATACGTTATATCGTAGTACTATATAACGTTATACGTTATATCATAGTAGTATATAACGTTATACGTTATATCGTAATAGTATATAACGTTATACGTTATATCGTAATAGGATATAACGTATAACGTTATATCGTAATAGTATATAACGTTATACGTTATATCGTAATAGCATATAACGTTATACGTTATATCGTAATACTATATAACGTTATACGTTATATCATAGTAGTATATAACGTTATACGTTATATCGTAATAACATATAACGCTATACGTTATATCGTAATAGTATATAACGTTATACGTTATATCGTAATAGCATATAACGTTATACGTTATATCGTAATAGCATATAACGTTATACGTTATATCGTAATAGCATATAACGTTATACGTTATATCGTAATAGCATATAACGTTATACCTTATATCGTAATAGCATATAACGTTATACGTTATATCGTAATAGCATATAACGTTATACGTTATATCGTAATAGCATATAACGTTATACGTTATATCGTAATAGCATATAACGTTATACGTTATATCGTAATAGCATATAACGTTATACGTTATATCGTAATAGCATATAACGTTATACGTTATATCGTAATAGTATATAACGTTATACGTTATATCGTAATGGCATATAACGTTATACGTTATATCGTAATAGCATATAACGTTATACGTTATATCGTAATAGCATATAACGTTATACGTTATATCGTAATAGCATATAACGTTATACGTTATATAGTAATAGCATATAACGTTATACGTTATATCGTAATAACATATAACGTTATACGTTATATCGTAATAGCATATAACGTTATACGTTATATCGTAATACTATATAACGTTATACGTTATATCATAGTTGTATATAACGTTATACGTTATATCGTAATAGCATATAACGTTATACGTTATATCGTAGTACTATATAACGTTATACGTTATATCATAGTAGTATATAACGTTATACGTTATATCGTAATAGTATATAACGTTATACGTTATATCGTAATAGCATATAACGTTAAACGTTATATCGTAATAGTATATAACGTTATACGTTATATCGTAATAGCATATAACGTTATACGTTATATCGTAATACTATATAACGTTATACGTTATATCATAGTAGTATATAACGTTATACGTTATATCGTAATAACATATAACGCTATACGTTATATCGTAATAGTATATAACGTTATACGTTATATCGTAATAGCATATAACGTTATACGTTATATCGTAATAGCATATAACGTTATACGTTATATCGTAATAGCATATAACGTTATACGTTATATCGTAATAGCATATAACGTTATACCTTATATCGTAATAGCATATAACGTTATACGTTATATCGTAATAGCATATAACGTTATACGTTATATCGTAATAGCATATAACGTTATACGTTATATCGTAATAGCATATAACGTTATACGTTATATCGTAATAGCATATAACGTTATACGTTATATCGTAATAGCATATAACGTTATACGTTATATCGTAATAGTATATAACGTTATACGTTATATCGTAATGGCATATAACGTTATACGTTATATCGTAATAGCATATAACGTTATACGTTATATCGTAATGGCATATAACGTTATACGTTATATCGTAATAGCATATAACGTTATACGTTATATCGTAATGGCATATAACGTTATACGTTATATCGTAATAGCATATAACGTTATACGTTATATCGTAATAGTATACAACGTTATACGTTATATCGTAATAGCATATAACGTTATACGTTATATCGTAATAGCATATAACGTTATACGTTATATAGTAATAGCATATAACGTTATACGTTATATCGTAATACTATATAACGTTATACGTTATATCATAGCAGTATATAACGTTATACGTTATATCGTAATAGTATATAACGTTATACGTTATATCGTAATAGCATATAACGTTATACGTTATATCGTAATAGCATATAACGTTATTAGCTGTATCATAATAGCATATAACGTTATACGTTATATCGTAATAGTATATAACGTTATACGTTATATCGTAATACTATATAACGTTATACGTTATATCGTAATAGTATATAACGTTATACGTTATATCATAGTAGTATATAACGTTATACGTTATATCATAGTAGTATATAACGTTATACGTTATATCGTAATTCTATATAACGTTATACGTTATATCGTAATAGTATATAACGTTATACGTTATATCGTAATAGCATATAACGTTACACGTTATATCGCAATAGTATATAACTTTATATGTTATATCGTAATACTATATAACGTTATACGTTATATCGTAATAGTATATAACGTTATATGTTATATCGTAATAACATATAACGTTATACGTTATATCGTAATAGCATATAACGTTATACGTTATATCGTAATACTATATAACGTTATACGTTATATCCTAGTAGGATATAACGTTATACGTTATATCGTAATAGTATATAACGTTATACGTTATATCGTAATAGCATATAACGTTATACGTTATATCGTAATAGCATATAACGTTATACGTTATATCGTAATACTATATAGCGTTATACGTTATATCGTAATAGCATATAACGTTATACGTTATATCGTAATAGTATATAACGTTATATGTTATATCGTAATAACATATAACGCTATACGTTATATCATAGTAGTATATAACGTTATATGTTATATCGTAATAGTATATAACGTTATATGTTATATCGTAATAGCATATAACGTTAAACGTTATATCGTAATACTATATAACGTTATACGTTATATCGTAATAGCATATAACGTTATACGTTATATCGTAATAGCATATAACGTTATACGTTATATCGTAATAGTATATAACGTTAAAGGTTATATCGTAATACTATATAACCTTATTAGCTATATCATAGTAGCATATAACGTTATACGTTATATCGTAATAGTATATAACGTTATATGTTATATCGTAATACTATATAACGTTATACGTTATAACGTAATAGTATATAACGTTATACGTTATATCGTAATACTATATAACGTTATACGTTATATCGTAATAGTATATAACGTTATAGGTTATATCGTAATAACATATAACGCTATACGTTATTTTGTAATAGTATATAACGTTAAACGTTATATCGTAATACTATATAACGTTATACGTTATATCGTAATAGCATATAACGTTATACGTTATATCGTAATAGCATATAACGTTATACGTTATATCGTAATAGTATATAACGTTATATGTTATATCGTAATACTATATAACGTTATACGTTATATCGTAATAGTATATAGCGTTATATGTTATTACGATATAACATATAACGTTATACGTTATATCGTAATAGCATATAACGTTATACGTTATATCGTAATACTATATAACGTTATACGTTATATCATAGTTGTATATAACGTTATACGTTATATCGTAATAGTATATAACGTTATACGTTATATCGTAATAGCATATAACGTTATACGTTATATCATAGTTGTATATAACGTTATACGTTATATCGTAATAGTATATAACGTTATACGTTATATCGTAATAGCATATAACGTTATACGTTATATCGTAATAGTATGTAACGTTATACGTTATATCGTAATAGCATATAACGTTATACGTTATATCGTAATAGCATATAACGTTATACGTTATATCGTAATACTATATAACGTTATACGTTATATCGTAATAGCATATAACGTTATACGTTATATCGTAATAGCATATAACGTTATACGTTATATCGTAATACTATATAACGTTATATGTTATATCGTAATAGCATATAACGTTATACGTTATATCGTAATACTATATAACGTTATTAGCTATATCACAATAGCATATAACGTTATACGTTATATCGTAATAGTACATAACGTTATATGTTATATCGTAATAGCATATAACGTTATATGTTATATCGTAATAGCATATAACGTTATACGTTATATCGTAATAGTATATAACGTTAAAGGTTATATCGTAATACTATATAACGTTATTAGCTATATCATAATAGCATATAACGTTATACGTTATATCGTAATAGTATATAACGTTATATGTTATATCGTAATACTATATAACGTTATACGTTATAACGTAATAGTATATAACGTTATATGTTATATCGTAATAACATATAGCGCTATACGTTATATCGTAATAGCATATAACGATATACGTTATATCGTAATACTATATAACGTTATACGTTATATCGTAATAGTATATAACATTATATGTTATATCGTAATAACATATAACGCTATACGTTATATCGTAATAGTATATAACGCTATACGTTATATCGTAATAGTATATAACGTTATACGTTATATCGTAATACTATATAACGCTATACGTTATATCGTAATAGCATATAACGTTATACGTTATATCGTAATAGCATATAACGTTATACGTTATATCGTAGTAGCATATAACGTTATACGTTATATCGTAATAGCATATAACGTTATACGTTATATCGTAATAGCATATAACGTTATACGTTATATCGTAATAGCATATAACGTTATATGTTATATCGTAATAGCATATAACGTTATACGTTATATCGTAATAGTGTATAACGTTATATGTTATATCGTAATACTATATAACGTTATACGTTATATCGCAATAGTATATAACGATATACGTTATATCGTAATACTATATAACGATATATGTTATATCGTAATACTATATAACGTTATACGCTATATCGTAATAGGATATAACGTTATACGTTATATCGTAGTAGCATATAACGTTATACGTTATATCGTAATAGTATGTAACGTTATACGTTATATCGTAATAGCATATAACGTTATACGTTATATCGTAATAGCATATAACGTTATACCTTATATCGTAATACTATATAACGTTATACGTTATATCGTAATAGTATATAACGTTATATGTTATAGCGTAATAACATATAACGCTATACGTTATATCGTAATAGTATATAACGTTATACGTTATATCGTAATACTATATAACGTTATACGTTATATCGTAATAGTATATAACGTTATATGTTATATCGTAATACTATATAACGTTATACGCTATATCGTAATACTATATAACGTTATACGTTATATCATAGTAGTATATAACGTTATACGTTATATCGTAATAGCATATAACGTTATACGTTATATCGTAATACTATATAACGTTATACGTTATATCATAGTAGTATATAACGTTATACGTTATATCGTAATAGTATATAACGTTATATGTTATATCGTAATAGCATATAACGTTATACGTTATATCGTAATAGCATATAACGTTATACGTTATATCGTAATACTATATAACGTTATATGTTATATCGTAATAGCATATAACGTTATACGTTATATCGTAATAGTATATAACGTTATATGTTATATCGTAATAACATGTAACGCTATACGTTATATCGTAATAGTATATAACGTTATACGTTATATCGTAATACTATATAACGTTATACGTTATATCGTAATAGTATATAACGTTATAGGTTATATCGTAATAACATATAACGCTATACGTTATTTTGTAATAGTATATAACGATATACGTTATATCGTAATACTATATAACGATATATGTTATATCGTAATACTATATAACGTTATACGCTATATCGTAATAGGATATAACGTTATACGTTATATCGTAGTAGCATATAACGTTATACGTTATATCGTAATAGTATGTAACGTTATACGTTATATCGTAATAGCATATAACGTTATACGTTATATCGTAATAGCATATAACGTTATACGTTATATCGTAATACTATATAACGTTATACGTTATATCGTAATAGTATATAACGTTATATGTTATAGCGTAATAACATATAACGCTATACGTTATATCGTAATAGTATATAACGTTATACGTTATATCGTAATACTATATAACGTTATACGTTATATCGTAATAGTATATAACGTTATATGTTATATCGTAATACTATATAACGTTATACGCTATATCGTAATACTATATAACGTTATACGTTATATCATAGTAGTATATAACGTTATACGTTATATCGTAATAGCATATAACGTTATACGTTATATCGTAATACTATATAACGTTATACGTTATATCATAGTAGTATATAACGTTATTCGTTATATCGTAATAGTATATAACGTTATATGTTATATCGTAATAGCATATAACGTTATACGTTATATCGTAATAGCATATAACGTTATACGTTATATCGTAATACTATATAACGTTATATGTTATATCGTAATAGCATATAACGTTATACGTTATATCGTAATAGTATATAACGTTATATGTTATATCGTAATAACATGTAACGCTATACGTTATATCGTAATAGTATATAACGTTATACGTTATATCGTAATACTATATAACGTTATACGTTATATCGTAATAGTATATAACGTTATAGGTTATATCGTAATAACATATAACGCTATACGTTATTTTGTAATAGTATATAACGTTAAACGTTATATCGTAATACTATATAACGTTATACGTTATATCGTAATAGCATATAACGTTATACGTTATATCGTAATAGCATATAACGCTATACGTTATATCGTAATAGTATATAACGTTATACGTTATATCGTAATACTATATAACGTTATACGTTATATCGTAATAGCATATAACGTTATACGTTATATCGTAATAGCATATAACGTTATACGTTATATCGTAATACTATATAACGTTATACGTTATATCATAGTAGTATATAACGTTATACGTTATATCGTAGTAGCATATAACGTTATACGTTATATCGTAATACTATATAACGTTATATGTTATATCGTAATAGCATATAACGTTATACGTTATATCGTAATAGTATATAACGTTATATGTTATATCGTAATAACATATAACGCTATACGTTATATCGTAATAGTATATAACGTTATACGTTATATCGTAATACTATATAACGTTATACGTTATATCGTAATAGTATATAACGTTATAGGTTATATCGTAATAACATATAACGCTATACGTTATTTTGTAATAGTATATAACGTTAAACGTTATATCGTAATACTATATAACGTTATACGTTATATCGTAATAGCATATAACGTTATACGTTATATCGTAATAGCATATAACGCTATACGTTATATCGTAATAGTATATAACGTTATACGTTATATCGTAATACTATATAACGTTATACGTTATATCGTAATAGCATATAACGTTATACGTTATATCGTAATAGCATATAACGTTATACGTTATATCGTAATACTATATAACGTTATACGTTATATCATAGTAGTATATAACGTTATACGTTATATCGTAGTAGCATATAACGTTATACGTTATATCGTAATAGCATATAACGTTATACGTTATATCGTAATACTATATAACGTTATACGTTATATCGTAATAGTATATAACGTTATATGTTATATCGTAATACTATATAACGTTATACGTTATAACGTAATAGTATATAACGTTATATGTTATATCGTAATAACATATAACGCTATACGTTATATCGTAATAGTATATAACGATATACGTTATATCGTAATACTATATAACGTTATACGTTATATCGTAATAGTATATAACGTTATATGTTATATCGTAATAACATATAACGCTATACGTTATATCGTAATAGTATATAACGCTATACGTTATATCGTAATAGTATATAACGTTATACGTTATATCGTAATACTATATAACGTTATACGTTATATCGTAATAGCATATAACGTTATACGTTATATCGTAATAGCATATAACGTTATACGTTATATCGTAATACTATATAACGTTATACGTTATATCATAGTAGTATATAACGTTATACGTTATATCGTAGTAGCATATAACGTTATACGTTATATCGTAATAGCATATAACGTTATACGTTATATCGTAATACTATATAACGTTATACGTTATATCGTAATAGTATATAACGTTATATGTTATATCGTAATAACATATATCGCTATACGTTATATCGTAATAGTATATAACGTTATACGTTATATCGTAACACTATATAACGTTATACGTTATTTCGTAATAGTATATAACGTTATACGTTATATCGTAATACTATATAACGCTATACGATATATCGTAATAGTATATACCGTTATACGTTATATCGTAATACTATATAACGTTATACGTTATATCGTAATAGTATATAACGTTATATGTTATATCGTAATAACATATAACGCTATACGTTATATCGTAATAGTATATAACGATATACGTTATATCGTAATACTATATAACGTTATACGTTATATCGTAATAGTATATAACGTTATATGTTATATCGTAATAACATATAACGCTATACGTTATATCGTAATAGTATATAACGTTATACGTTATATCGTAATACTATATAAGGTTATACGTTATATCGTAATAGTATATAACGTTATAGGTTATATCGTTATAACATATAACGCTATACGTTATTTTGTAATAGTATATAACGTTATAGGTTATATCGTAATAACATATAACGCTATACGTTATTTTGTAATAGTATATAACGTTAAACGTTATATCGTAATACTATATAACGTTATACGTTATATCGTAATGGCATATAACGTTATACGTTATATCGTAATAGCATATAACGTTATACGTTATATCGTAATAGTATATAACGTTAAAGGTTATATCGTAATACTATATAACCTTATTAGCTATATCATAATAGCATATAACGTTATACGTTATATCGTAATACTATATAACGCTATACATTATATCGTAATAGTATATACCGTTATACGTTATATCGTAATACTATATAACGTTATACGTTATATCGTAATAGTATATAACGTTATATGTTATATCGTAATAACATATAACGCTATACGTTATATCGTAATAGTATATAACGATATACGTTATATCGTAATACTATATAACGTTATACGTTATATCGTAATAGTATATAACGTTATATGTTATATCGTAATAACATATAACGCTATACGTTATATCGTAATAGTATATAACGTTATACGTTATATCGTAATACTATATAACGTTATACGTTATATCGTAATTGTATATAACGTTATAGGTTATATCGTAATAGTATATAACGATATACGTTATATCGTAATACTATATAACGTTATATGTTATATCGTAATACTATATAAAGTTATACGCTATATCGTAATACTATATAACGTTATACGGTATATCATAGTAGTATATAACGTTATACGTTATATCGTAATAGCATATAACGTTATACGTTATATCGTAATACTATATAACGTTATACGTTATATCATAGTAGTATATAACGTTATACGTTATATCGTAATAGTATATAACGTTATATGTTATATCGTAATAGCATATAACGTTATACGTTATATCGTAATAGCATATAACGTTATACGTTATATCGTAATACTATATAACGTTATATGTTATATCGTAATAGCATATAACTTTATACGTTATATCGTAATAGTATATAACGTTATATGTTATATCGTAATAACATATAACGCTATACGTTATATCGTAATAGCATATAACGTTATACGTTATATCGTAATAGCATATAACGTTATACGTTATATCCTAATAGTATATAACGTTAAGGTTATATCGTAATACTATATAACCTTATTAGCTATATCATAATAGCATATAACGTTATACGTTATATCGTAATAGTATATAACGTTATATGTTATATCGTAATACTATATAACGTTATACGTTATAACGTACTAGTATATAACGTTATATGTTATATCGTAATAACATATAACGCTATACGTTATATCGTAATAGTATATAATGATATACGTTATATCGTAATACTATATAACGTTATACGTTATATCGTAATATTATATAACGTTATATGTTATATCGTAATAACATATAACGCTATACGTTATATCGTAATAGTATATAACGCTATACGTTATATCGTAATAGTATATAACGTTATACGTTATATCGTAATACTATATAACGTTATACGTTATATCGTAATAGCATATAACGTTATACGTTATATCGTAATAGCATATAACGTTATACGTTATATCGTAATACTATATAACGTTATACGTTATATCATAGTAGTATATAACGTTATACGTTATATCGTAGTAGCATATAACGTTATACGTTATATCGTAATAGCATATAACGTTATACGTTATATCGTAATACTATATAACGTTATACGTTATATCGTAATAGTATATAACGTTATATGTTATATCGTAATAACATATAACGCTATACGTTATATCGTAATAGTATATAACGTTATACGTTATATCGTAACACTATATAACGTTATACGTTATATCGTAATAGTATATAACGTTATACGTTATATCGTAATACTATATAACGCTATACGTTATATCGTAATAGTATATACCGTTATACGTTATATGTAATACTATATAACGTTATACGTTATATCGTAATAGTATATAACGTTATATGTTATATCGTAATAACATATAACGCTATACGTTATATCGTAATAGTATATAACGATATACGTTATATCGTAATACTATATAACGTTATACGTTATATCGTAATAGTATATAACGTTATAGGTTATATCGTAATAACATATAACGCTATACGTTATTTTGTAATAGTATATAACGTTAAACGTTATATCGTAATACTATATAACGTTATACGTTATATCGTAATAGCATATAACGTTATACGTTATATCGTAATAGCATATAACGTTATACGTTATATCGTAATAGTATATAACGTTAAAGGTTATATCGTAATACTATATAACCTTATTAGCTATATCATAGTAGCATATAACGTTATACGTTATATCGTAATAGTATATAACGTTATATGTTATATCGTAATACTATATAACGTTATACGTTATAACGTAATAGTATATAACGTTATACGTTATATCGTAATACTATATAACGTTATACGTTATATCGTAATAGTATATAACGTTATAGGTTATATCGTAATAACATATAACGCTATACGTTATTTTGTAATAGTATATAACGTTAAACGTTATATCGTAATACTATATAACGTTATACGTTATATCGTAATAGCATATAACGTTATACGTTATATCGTAATAGCATATAACGTTATACGTTATATCGTAATAGTATATAACGTTATATGTTATATCGTAATACTATATAACGTTATACGTTATATCGTAATAGTATATAACGTTATATGTTATATCGTAATACTATATAACGTTATACGTTATATCGTAATAGTATATAACGTTATATGTTATATCGTAATAACATATAACGTTATACGTTATATCGTAATAGCATATAACGTTATACGTTATATCGTAATACTATATAACGTTATACGTTATATCATAGTTGTATATAACGTTATACGTTATATCGTAATAGCATATAACGTTATACGTTATATCGTAGTACTATATAACGTTATACGTTATATCATAGTAGTATATAACGTTATACGTTATATCGTAATAGTATATAACGCTATACGTTATATCGTAATAGTATATAACGTTATACGTTATATCGTAATAGCATATAACGTTATACGTTATATCGTAATAGCATATAACGTTATACGTTATATCGTAATAGCATATAACGTTATACGTTATATCGTAATAGCATATAACGTTATACCTTATATCGTAATAGCATATAACGTTATACGTTATATCGTAATAGCATATAACGTTATACGTTATATCGTAATAGCATATAACGTTATACGTTATATCGTAATAGCATATAACGTTATACGTTATATCGTAATAGCATATAACGTTATACGTTATATCGTAATAGTATACAACGTTATACGTTATATCGTAATAGCATATAACGTTATACGTTATATCGTAATAGCATATAACGTTATACGTTATATAGTAATAGCATATAACGTTATACGTTATATCGTAATACTATATAACGTTATACGTTATATCATAGCAGTATATAACGTTATACGTTATATCGTAATAGTATATAACGTTATACGTTATATCGTAATAGCATATAACGTTATACGTTATATCGTAATAGCATATAACGTTATTAGCTGTATCATAATAGCATATAACGTTATACGTTATATCGTAATAGTATATAACGTTATACGTTATATCGTAATACTATATAACGTTATACGTTATATCGTAATAGTATATAACGTTATACGTTATATCATAGTAGTATATAACGTTATACGTTATATCATAGTAGTATATAACGTTATACGTTATATCGTAATTCTATATAACGTTATACGTTATATCGTAATAGTATATAACGTTATACGTTATATCGTAATAGCATATAACGTTACACGTTATATCGCAATAGTATATAACTTTATATGTTATATCGTAATACTATATAACGTTATACGTTATATCGTAATAGTATATAACGTTATATGTTATTACGATATAACATATAACGTTATACGTTATATCGTAATAGCATATAACGTTATACGTTATATCGTAATACTATATAACGTTATACGTTATATCATAGTAGGATATAACGTTATACGTTATATCGTAATAGTATATAACGTTATACGTTATATCGTAATAGCATATAACGTTATACGTTATATCGTAATAGCATATAACGTTATACGTTATATCGTAATACTATATAGCGTTATACGTTATATCGTAATAGCATATAGCGTTATACGTTATATCGTAATAGTATATAACGTTATATGTTATATCGTAATAACATATAACGCTATACGTTATATCATAGTAGTATATAACGTTATATGTTATATCGTAATAGTATATAACGTTATATGTTATATCGTAATAGCATATAACGTTAAACGTTATATCGTAATACTATATAACGTTATACGTTATATCGTAATAGCATATAACGTTATACGTTATATCGTAATAGCATATAACGTTATACGTTATATCGTAATAGTATATAACGTTAAAGGTTATATCGTAATACTATATAACCTTATTAGCTATATCATAGTAGCATATAACGTTATACGTTATATCGTAATAGTATATAACGTTATATGTTATATCGTAATACTATATAACGTTATACGTTATAACGTAATAGTATATAACGTTATACGTTATATCGTAATACTATATAACGTTATACGTTATATCGTAATAGTATATAACGTTATAGGTTATATCGTAATAACATATAACGCTATACGTTATTTTGTAATAGGATATAACGTATAACGTTATATCGTAATACTATATAACGTTATACGTTATATCGTAATAGCATATAACGTTATACGTTATATCGTAATAGCATATAACGTTATACGTTATATCGTAATAGTATATAACGTTATATGTTATATCGTAATACTATATAACGTTATACGTTATATCGTAATAGTATATAACGTTATATGTTATTACGATATAACATATAACGTTATACGTTATATCGTAATAGCATATAACGTTATACGTTATATCGTAATACTATATAACGTTATACGTTATATCATAGTTGTATATAACGTTATACGTTATATCGTAATAGTATATAACGTTATACGTTATATCGTAATAGCATATAACGTTATACGTTATATCATAGTTGTATATAACGTTATACGTTATATCGTAATAGTATATAACGTTATACGTTATATCGTAATAGCATATAACGTTATACGTTATATCGTAATAGTATGTAACGTTATACGTTATATCGTAATAGCATATAACGTTATACGTTATATCGTAATAGCATATAACGTTATACGTTATATCGTAATACTATATAACGTTATACGTTATATCGTAATAGCATATAACGTTATACGTTATATCGTAATAGCATATAACGTTATACGTTATATCGTAATACTATATAACGTTATATGTTATATCGTAATAGCATATAACGTTATACGTTATATCGTAATACTATATAACGTTATTAGCTATATCACAATAGCATATAACGTTATACGTTATATCGTAATAGTACATAACGTTATATGTTATATCGTAATAGCATATAACGTTATATGTTATATCGTAATAGCATATAACGTTATACGTTATATCGTAATAGTATATAACGTTAAAGGTTATATCGTAATACTATATAACGTTATTAGCTATATCATAATAGCATATAACGTTATACGTTATATCGTAATAGTATATAACGTTATATGTTATATCGTAATACTATATAACGTTATACGTTATAACGTAATAGTATATAACGTTATATGTTATATCGTAATAACATATAGCGCTATACGTTATATCGTAATAGCATATAACGATATACGTTATATCGTAATACTATATAACGTTATACGTTATATCGTAATAGTATATAACATTATATGTTATATCGTAATAACATATAACGCTATACGTTATATCGTAATAGTATATAACGCTATACGTTATATCGTAATAGTATATAACGTTATACGTTATATCGTAATACTATATAACGCTATACGTTATATCGTAATAGCATATAACGTTATACGTTATATCGTAATAGCATATAACGTTATACGTTATATCGTAGTAGCATATAACGTTATACGTTATATCGTAATAGCATATAACGTTATACGTTATATCGTAATAGCATATAACGTTATACGTTATATCGTAATAGCATATAACGTTATATGTTATATCGTAATAGCATATAACGTTATACGTTATATCGTAATAGTGTATAACGTTATATGTTATATCGTAATACTATATAACGTTATACGTTATATCGCAATAGTATATAACGATATACGTTATATCGTAATACTATATAACGATATATGTTATATCGTAATACTATATAACGTTATACGCTATATCGTAATAGGATATAACGTTATACGTTATATCGTAGTAGCATATAACGTTATACGTTATATCGTAATAGTATGTAACGTTATACGTTATATCGTAATAGCATATAACGTTATACGTTATATCGTAATAGCATATAACGTTATACCTTATATCGTAATACTATATAACGTTATACGTTATATCGTAATAGTATATAACGTTATATGTTATAGCGTAATAACATATAACGCTATACGTTATATCGTAATAGTATATAACGTTATACGTTATATCGTAATACTATATAACGTTATACGTTATATCGTAATAGTATATAACGTTATATGTTATATCGTAATACTATATAACGTTATACGCTATATCGTAATACTATATAACGTTATACGTTATATCATAATAGTATATAACGTTATACGTTATATCGTAATAGCATATAACGTTATACGTTATATCGTAATACTATATAACGTTATACGTTATATCATAGTAGTATATAACGTTATACGTTATATCGTAATAGTATATAACGTTATATGTTATATCGTAATAGCATATAACGTTATACGTTATATCGTAATAGCATATAACGTTATACGTTATATCGTAATACTATATAACGTTATATGTTATATCGTAATAGCATATAACGTTATACGTTATATCGTAATAGTATATAACGTTATATGTTATATCGTAATAACATGTAACGCTATACGTTATATCGTAATAGTATATAACGTTATACGTTATATCGTAATACTATATAACGTTATACGTTATATCGTAATAGTATATAACGTTATAGGTTATATCGTAATAACATATAACGCTATACGTTATTTTGTAATAGTATATAACGATATACGTTATATCGTAATACTATATAACGATATATGTTATATCGTAATACTATATAACGTTATACGCTATATCGTAATAGGATATAACGTTATACGTTATATCGTAGTAGCATATAACGTTATACGTTATATCGTAATAGTATGTAACGTTATACGTTATATCGTAATAGCATATAACGTTATACGTTATATCGTAATAGCATATAACGTTATACGTTATATCGTAATACTATATAACGTTATACGTTATATCGTAATAGTATATAACGTTATATGTTATAGCGTAATAACATATAACGCTATACGTTATATCGTAATAGTATATAACGTTATACGTTATATCGTAATACTATATAACGTTATACGTTATATCGTAATAGTATATAACGTTATATGTTATATCGTAATACTATATAACGTTATACGCTATATCGTAATACTATATAACGTTATACGTTATATCATAGTAGTATATAACGTTATACGTTATATCGTAATAGCATATAACGTTATACGTTATATCGTAATACTATATAACGTTATACGTTATATCATAGTAGTATATAACGTTATACGTTATATCGTAATAGTATATAACGTTATATGTTATATCGTAATAGCATATAACGTTATACGTTATATCGTAATAGCATATAACGTTATACGTTATATCGTAATACTATATAACGTTATATGTTATATCGTAATAGCATATAACGTTATACGTTATATCGTAATAGTATATAACGTTATATGTTATATCGTAATAACATGTAACGCTATACGTTATATCGTAATAGTATATAACGTTATACGTTATATCGTAATACTATATAACGTTATACGTTATATCGTAATACTATATAACGTTATACGTTATATCGTAATAGTATATAACGTTATAGGTTATATCGTAATAACATATAACGCTATACGTTATTTTGTAATAGTATATAACGTTAAACGTTATATCGTAATACTATATAACGTTATACGTTATATCGTAATAGCATATAACGTTATACGTTATATCGTAATAGCATATAACGCTATACGTTATATCGTAATAGTATATAACGTTATACGTTATATCGTAATACTATATAACGTTATACGTTATATCGTAATAGCATATAACGTTATACGTTATATCGTAATAGCATATAACGTTATACGTTATATCGTAATACTATATAACGTTATACGTTATATCATAGTAGTATATAACGTTATACGTTATATCGTAGTAGCATATAACGTTATACGTTATATCGTAATACTATATAACGTTATATGTTATATCGTAATAGCATATAACGTTATACGTTATATCGTAATAGTATATAACGTTATATGTTATATCGTAATAACATATAACGCTATACGTTATATCGTAATAGTATATAACGTTATACGTTATATCGTAATACTATATAACGTTATACGTTATATCGTAATAGTATATAACGTTATAGGTTATATCGTAATAACATATAACGCTATACGTTATTTTGTAATAGTATATAACGTATAACGTTATATCGTAATACTATATAACGTTATACGTTATATCGTAATAGCATATAACGTTATACGTTATATCGTAATAGCATATAACGCTATACGTTATATCGTAATAGTATATAACGTTATACGTTATATCGTAATACTATATAACGTTATACGTTATATCGTAATAGCATATAACGTTATACGTTATATCGTAATAGCATATAACGTTATACGTTATATCGTAATACTATATAACGTTATACGTTATATCATAGTAGTATATAACGTTATACGTTATATCGTAGTAGCATATAACGTTATACGTTATATCGTAATAGCATATAACGTTATACGTTATATCGTAATACTATATAACGTTATACGTTATATCGTAATAGTATATAACGTTATATGTTATATCGTAATACTATATAACGTTATACGTTATAACGTAATAGTATATAACGTTATATGTTATATCGTAATAACATATAACGCTATACGTTATATCGTAATAGTATATAACGATATACGTTATATCGTAATACTATATAACGTTATACGTTATATCGTAATAGTATATAACGTTATATGTTATATCGTAATAACATATAACGCTATACGTTATATCGTAATAGTATATAACGCTATACGTTATATCGTAATAGTATATAACGTTATACGTTATATCGTAATACTATATAACGTTATACGTTATATCGTAATAGCATATAACGTTATACGTTATATCGTAATAGCATATAACGTTATACGTTATATCGTAATACTATATAACGTTATACGTTATATCATAGTAGTATATAACGTTATACGTTATATCGTAGTAGCATATAACGTTATACGTTATATCGTAATAGCATATAACGTTATACGTTATATCGTAATACTATATAACGTTATACGTTATATCGTAATAGTATATAACGTTATATGTTATATCGTAATAACATATAACGCTATACGTTATATCGTAATAGTATATAACGTTATACGTTATATCGTAACACTATATAACGTTATACGTTATTTCGTAATAGTATATAACGTTATACGTTATATCGTAATACTATATAACGCTATACGATATATCGTAATAGTATATACCGTTATACGTTATATCGTAATACTATATAACGTTATACGTTATATCGTAATAGTATATAACGTTATATGTTATATCGTAATAACATATAACGCTATACGTTATATCGTAATAGTATATAACGATATACGTTATATCGTAATACTATATAACGTTATACGTTATATCGTAATAGTATATAACGTTATATGTTATATCGTAATAACATATAACGCTATACGTTATATCGTAATAGTATATAACGATATACGTTATATCGTAATACTATATAACGTTATACGTTATATCGTAATAGTATATAACGTTATATGTTATATCGTAATAACATATAACGCTATACGTTATATCGTAATAGTATATAACGCTATACGTTATATCGTAATAGTATATAACGTTATACGTTATATCGTAATACTATATAACGTTATACGTTATATCGTAATAGCATATAACGTTATACGTTATATCCTAATAGTATATAACGTTAAGGTTATATCGTAATACTATATAACCTTATTAGCTATATCATAATAGCATATAACGTTATACGTTATATCGTAATAGTATATAACGTTATATGTTATATCGTAATACTATATAACGTTATACGTTATAACGTACTAGTATATAACGTTATATGTTATATCGTAATAACATATAACGCTATACGTTATATCGTAATAGTATATAACGATATACGTTATATCGTAATACTATATAACGTTATACGTTATATCGTAATATTATATAACGTTATATGTTATATCGTAATAACATATAACGCTATACGTTATATCGTAATAGTATATAACGCTATACGTTATATCGTAATAGTATATAACGTTATACGTTATATCGTAATACTATATAACGTTATACGTTATATCGTAATAGCATATAACGTTATACGTTATATCGTAATAGCATATAACGTTATACGTTATATCGTAATACTATATAACGTTATACGTTATATCATAGTAGTATATAACGTTATACGTTATATCGTAGTAGCATATAACGTTATACGTTATATCGTAATAGCATATAACGTTATACGTTATATCGTAATACTATATAACGTTATACGTTATATCGTAATAGTATATAACGTTATATGTTATATCGTAATAACATATAACGCTATACGTTATATCGTAATAGTATATAACGTTATACGTTATATCGTAACACTATATAACGTTATACGTTATATCGTAATAGTATATAACGTTATACGTTATATCGTAATACTATATAACGCTATACGTTATATCGTAATAGTATATACCGTTATACGTTATATGTAATACTATATAACGTTATACGTTATATCGTAATAGTATATAACGTTATATGTTATATCGTAATAACATATAACGCTATACGTTATATCGTAATAGTATATAACGATATACGTTATATCGTAATACTATATAACGTTATACGTTATATCGTAATAGTATATAACGTTATAGGTTATATCGTAATAACATATAACGCTATACGTTATTTTGTAATAGTATATAACGTTAAACGTTATATCGTAATACTATATAACGTTAAACGTTATATCGTAATACTATATAACGTTATACGTTATATCGTAATAGCATATAACGTTATACGTTATATCGTAATAGCATATAACGTTATACGTTATATCGTAATAGTATATAACGTTAAAGGTTATATCGTAATACTATATAACCTTATTAGCTATATCATAGTAGCATATAACGTTATACGTTATATCGTAATAGTATATAACGTTATATGTTATATCGTAATACTATATAACGTTATACGTTATAACGTAATAGTATATAACGTTATACGTTATATCGTAATACTATATAACGTTATACGTTATATCGTAATAGTATATAACGTTATAGGTTATATCGTAATAACATATAACGCTATACGTTATTTTGTAATAGTATATAACGTTAAACGTTATATCGTAATACTATATAACGTTATACGTTATATCGTAATAGCATATAACGTTATACGTTATATCGTAATAGCATATAACGTTATACGTTATATCGTAATAGTATATAACGTTATATGTTATATCGTAATACTATATAACGTTATACGTTATATCGTAATAGTATATAACGTTATATGTTATATCGTAATACTATATAACGTTATACGTTATATCGTAATAGTATATAACGTTATATGTTATTACGATATAACATATAACGTTATACGTTATATCGTAATAGCATATAACGTTATACGTTATATCGTAATACTATATAACGTTATACGTTATATCATAGTTGTATATAACGTTATACGTTATATCGTAATAGCATATAACGTTATACGTTATATCGTAGTACTATATAACGTTATACGTTATATCATAGTAGTATATAACGTTATACGTTATATCGTAATAGTATATAACGTTATACGTTATATCGTAATAGCATATAACGTTAAACGTTATATCGTAATAGTATATAACGTTATACGTTATATCGTAATAGCATATAACGTTATACGTTATATCGTAATACTATATAACGTTATACGTTATATCATAGTAGTATATAACGTTATACGTTATATCGTAATAACATATAACGCTATACGTTATATCGTAATAGTATATAACGTTATACGTTATATCGTAATAGCATATAACGTTATACGTTATATCGTAATAGCATATAACGTTATACGTTATATCGTAATAGCATATAACGTTATACGTTATATCGTAATAGCATATAACGTTATACCTTATATCGTAATAGCATATAACGTTATACGTTATATCGTAATAGCATATAACGTTATACGTTATATCGTAATAGCATATAACGTTATACGTTATATCGTAATAGCATATAACGTTATACGTTATATCGTAATAGCATATAACGTTATACGTTATATCGTAATAGCATATAACGTTATACGTTATATCGTAATAGTATATAACGTTATACGTTATATCGTAATGGCATATAACGTTATACGTTATATCGTAATAGCATATAACGTTATACGTTATATCGTAATAGTATACAACGTTATACGTTATATCGTAATAGCATATAACGTTATACGTTATATCGTAATAGTACATAACGTTATACGTTATATCGTAATAGCATATAACGTTATACGTTATATCGTAATAGCATATAACGTTATACGTTATATAGTAATAGCATATAACGTTATACGTTATATCGTAATACTATATAACGTTATACGTTATATCATAGCAGTATATAACGTTATACGTTATATCGTAATAGTATATAACGTTATACGTTATATCGTAATAGCATATAACGTTATACGTTATATCGTAATAGCATATAACGTTATTAGCTGTATCATAATAGCATATAACGTTATACGTTATATCGTAATAGTATATAACGTTATACGTTATATCGTAATACTATATAACGTTATACGTTATATCGTAATAGTATATAACGTTATACGTTATATCATAGTAGTATATAACGTTATACGTTATATCATAGTAGTATATAACGTTATACGTTATATCGTAATTCTATATAACGTTATACGTTATATCGTAATAGTATATAACGTTATACGTTATATCGTAATAGCATATAACGTTACACGTTATATCGCAATAGTATATAACTTTATATGTTATATCGTAATACTATATAACGTTATACGTTATATCGTAATAGTATATAACGTTATATGTTATATCGTAATAACATATAACGTTATACGTTATATCGTAATAGCATATAACGTTATACGTTATATCGTAATACTATATAACGTTATACGTTATATCATAGTAGGATATAACGTAAAACGTTATATCGTAATAGTATATAACGTTATACGTTATATCGTAATAGCATATAACGTTATACGTTATATCGTAATAGCATATAACGTTATACGTTATATCGTAATACTATATAGCGTTATACGTTATATCGTAATAGCATATAACGTTATACGTTATATCGTAATAGTATATAACGTTATATGTTATATCGTAATAACATATAACGCTATACGTTATATCATAGTAGTATATAACGTTATATGTTATATCGTAATAGTATATAACGTTATATGTTATATCGTAATAGCATATAACGTATAACGTTATATCGTAATACTATATAACGTTATACGTTATATCGTAATAGCATATAACGTTATACGTTATATCGTAATAGCATATAACGTTATACGTTATATCGTAATAGTATATAACGTTAAAGGTTATATCGTAATACTATATAACCTTATTAGCTATATCATAGTAGCATATAACGTTATACGTTATATCGTAATAGTATATAACGTTATATGTTATATCGTAATACTATATAACGTTATACGTTATAACGTAATAGTATATAACGTTATACGTTATATCGTAATACTATATAACGTTATACGTTATATCGTAATAGTATATAACGTTATAGGTTATATCGTAATAACATATAACGCTATACGTTATTTTGTAATAGTATATAACGTATAACGTTATATCGTAATACTATATAACGTTATACGTTATATCGTAATAGCATATAACGTTATACGTTATATCGTAATAGCATATAACGTTATACGTTATATCGTAATAGTATATAACGTTATATGTTATATCGTAATACTATATAACGTTATACGTTATATCGTAATAGTATATAACGTTATATGTTATATCGTAATAACATATAACGTTATACGTTATATCGTAATAGCATATAACGTTATACGTTATATCGTAATACTATATAACGTTATACGTTATATCATAGTTGTATATAACGTTATACGTTATATCGTAATAGTATATAACGTTATACGTTATATCGTAATAGCATATAACGTTATACGTTATATCGTAATAGCATATAACGTTATACGTTATATCGTAATAGTATATAACGTTATACGTTATACCATAGTAGTATATAACGTTATACGTTATATCGTAGTAGTATATAACGTTATATGTTATATCGTAATAACATACAACGCTATACGTTATATCGTAATACTATATAACGTTATACGTTATATCGTAATAGCATATAACGTTATACGTTATATCGTAATACCATATAACGTTATACGTTATATAGTAATAGCATATAACGTTATACGTTATATCGTAGTACTATATAACGTTATACGTTATATCATAGTAGTATATAACGTTATACGTTATATCGTAATAGTATATAACGTTATACGTTATATCGTAATAGCATATAACGTTAAACGTTATATCGTAATAGTATATAACGTTATACGTTATATCGTAATAGCATATAACGTTATACGTTATATCGTAATACTATATAACGTTATACGTTATATCATAGTAGTATATAACGTTATACGTTATATCGTAATAACATATAACGCTATACGTTATATCGTAATAGTATATAACGTTATACGTTATATCGTAATAGCATATAACGTTATACGTTATATCGTAATAGCATATAACGTTATACGTTATATCGTAATAGCATATAACGTTATACGTTATATCGTAATAGCATATAACGTTATACGTTATATCGTAATAGCATATAACGTTATACGTTATATCGTAATAGCATATAACGTTATACGTTATATCGTAATAGCATATAACGTTATACGTTATATCGTAATAGCATATAACGTTATACGTTATATCGTAATAGCATATAACGTTATACGTTATATCGTAATAGCATATAACGTTATACGTTATATCGTAATAGTATATAACGTTATACGTTATATCGTAATGGCATATAACGTTATACGTTATATCGTAATAGCATATAACGTTATACGTTATATCGTAATAGTATACAACGTTATACGTTATATCGTAATAGCATATAACGTTATACGTTATATCGTAATAGTACATAACGTTATACGTTATATCGTAATAGCATATAACGTTATACGTTATATCGTAATAGCATATAACGTTATACGTTATATAGTAATAGCATATAACGTTATACGTTATATCGTAATACTATATAACGTTATACGTTATATCATAGTAGTATATAACGTTATACGTTATATCGTAATAGTATATAACGTTATACGTTATATCGTAATAGCATATAACGTTATACGTTATATCGTAATAGCATATAACGTTATTAGCTGTATCATAATAGCATATAACGTTATACGTTATATCGTAATAGTATATAACGTTATACGTTATATCGTAATACTATATAACGTTATACGTTATATCGTAATAGTATATAACGTTATACGTTATATCATAGTAGTATATAACGTTATACGTTATATCATAGTAGTATATAACGTTATACGTTATATCGTAATTCTATATAACGTTATACGTTATATCGTAATAGTATATAACGTTATACGTTATATCGTAATAGCATATAACGTTACACGTTATATCGTAATAGTATATAACTTTATATGTTATATCGTAATACTATATAACGTTATACGTTATATCGTAATAGTATATAACGTTATATGTTATATCGTAATAACATATAACGTTATACGTTATATCGTAATAGCATATAACGTTATACGTTATATCGTAATACTATATAACGTTATACGTTATATCATAGTAGGATATAACGTTATACGTTATATCGTAATAGTATATAACGTTATACGTTATATCGTAATAGCATATAACGTTATACGTTATATCGTAATAGCATATAACGTTATACGTTATATCGTAATACTATATAGCGTTATACGTTATATCGTAATAGCATATAACGTTATACGTTATATCGTAATAGTATATAACGTTATATGTTATATCGTAATAACATATAACGCTATACGTTATATCATAGTAGTATATAACGTTATATGTTATATCGTAATAGTATATAACGTTATATGTTATATCGTAATAGCATATAACGTTAAACGTTATATCGTAATACTATATAACGTTATACGTTATATCGTAATAGCATATAACGTTATACGTTATATCGTAATAGCATATAACGTTATACGTTATATCGTAATAGTATATAACGTTAAAGGTTATATCGTAATACTATATAACCTTATTAGCTATATCATAGTAGCATATAACGTTATACGTTATATCGTAATAGTATATAACGTTATATGTTATATCGTAATACTATATAACGTTATACGTTATAACGTAATAGTATATAACGTTATACGTTATATCGTAATACTATATAACGTTATACGTTATATCGTAATAGTATATAACGTTATAGGTTATATCGTAATAACATATAACGCTATACGTTATTTTGTAATAGTATATAACGTTAAACGTTATATCGTAATACTATATAACGTTATACGTTATATCGTAATAGCATATAACGTTATACGTTATATCGTAATAGCATATAACGTTATACGTTATATCGTAATAGTATATAACGTTAAAGGTTATATCGTAATACTATATAACCTTATTAGCTATATCATAATAGTATATAACGTTATACGTTATATCGTAATAGTATATAACGTTATATGTTATATCGTAATAACATATAACGCTATACGTTATATCGTAATAGTATATAACGCTATACGTTATATCGTAATAGTATATAACGTTATACGTTATATCGTAATACTATATAACGTTATACGTTATATCGTAATAGCATATAACGTTATACGTTATATCGTAATAGCATATAACGTTATACGTTATATCGTAATAGCATATAACGTTATACGTTATATCGTAATACTATATAACGTTATACGTTATATCATAGTAGTATATAACGTTATACGTTATATCGTAGTAGCATATAACGTTATACGTTATATCGTAATAGCATATAACGTTATACGTTATATCGTAATACTATATAACGTTATACGTTATATCGTAATAGTATATAACGTTATATGTTATATCGTAATAACATATAACGCTATACGTTATATCGTAATAGTATATAACGTTATACGTTATATCGTAACACTATATAACGTTATACGTTATATCGTAATACTATATAACGTTATACGTTATATCGTAATAGTATATAACGTTATATGTTATATCGTAATAACATATAACGCTATACGTTATATCGTAATAGTATATAACGTTATACGTTATATCGTAATACTATATAACGTTATACGTTATATCGTAATAGTATATAACGTTATAGGTCATATCGTAATAACATATAACGCTATACGTTATTTTGTAATAGTATATAACGTTAAACGTTATATCGTAATACTATATAACGTTATACGTTATATCGTAATAGCATATAACGTTATACGTTATATCGTAATAGCATATAACGTTATACGTTATATCGTAATAGTATATAACGTTAAAGGTTATATCGTAATACTATATAACCTTATTAGCTATATCATAATAGCATATAACGTTATACGTTATATCGTAATAGTATATAACGTTATATGTTATATCGTAATACTATATAACGTTATACGTTATAACGTAATAGTATATAACGTTATACGTTATATCGTAATACTATATAACGTTATACGTTATATCGTAATAGTATATAACGTTATAGGTTATATCGTAGTAACATATAACGCTATACGTTATTTTGTAATAGTATATAACGTTAAACGTTATATCGTAATACTATATAACGTTATACGTTATATCGTAATGGCATATAACGTTATACGTTATATCGTAATAGCATATAACGTTATACGTTATATCGTAATAGTATATAACGTTAAAGGTTATATCGTAATACTATATAACCTTATTAGCTATATCATAATAGCATATAACGTTATACGTTATATCGTAATACTATATAACGCTATACGTTATATCGTAATAGTATATACCGTTATACGTTATATCGTAATACTATATAACGTTATACGTTATATCGTAATACTATATAACGTTATACGCTATATCGTAATACTATATAACGTTATACGTTATATCATAGTAGTATATAACGTTATACGTTATATCGTAATAGCATATAACGTTATACGTTATATCGTAATACTATGTAACGTTATACGTTATATCATAGTAGTATATAACGTTATACGTTATATCGTAATAGTATATAACGTTATATGTTATATCGTAATAACATATAACGCTATACGTTATATCGTAATAGTATATAACGTTATACGTTATATCGTAATACTATATAACGTTATATGTTATATCGTAATACTATATAACGTTATACGCTATATCGTAGTACTATATAACGTTATACGTTATATCATAGTAGTATATAACGTTATACGTTATATCGTAATAGTATATAACGTTATACGTTATATCGTAATAGCATATAACGTTATACGTTATATCGTAATAGTATATAACGTTATACGTTATATCGTAATAGCATATAACGTTATACGTTATATCGTAATACTATATAACGTTATACGTTATATCATAGTAGTATATAACGTTATACGTTATATCGTAATACTATATAACGTTATATGTTATATCGTAATAGCATATAACGTTATACGTTATATCGTAATAGTATATAACGTTATATGTTATATCGTAATAACATATAACGCTATACGTTATATCGTAATAGTATATAACGTTATACGTTATATCGTAATACTATATAACGTTATACGTTATATCGTAATAGTATATAACGTTATAGGTTATATCGTAATAACATATAACGCTATACGTTATTTTGTAATAGTATATAACGTTAAACGTTATATCGTAATACTATATAACGTTATACGTTATATCGTAATAGCATATAACGTTATACGTTATATCGTAATAGCATATAACGTTATACGTTATATCCTAATAGTATATAACGTTAAAGGTTATATCGTAATACTATATAACCTTATTAGCTATATCATAATAGCATATAACGTTATACGTTACATCGTAATAGTATATAACGTTATATGTTATATCGTAATACTATATAACGTTATACGTTATAACGTAATAGTATATAACGTTATATGTTATATCGTAATAACATATAACGCTATACGTTATATCGTAATAGTATATAACGATATACGTTATATCGTAATACTATATAACGTTATACGTTATATCGTAATAGTATATAACGTTATATGTTATATCGTAATAACATATAACGCTATACGTTATATCGTAATAGTATATAACGCTATACGTTATATCGTAATAGTATATAACGTTATACGTTATATCGTAATACTATATAACGTTATACGTTATATCGTAATAGCATATAACGTTATACGTTATATCGTAATAGCATATAACGTTATACGTTATATCGTAATACTATATAACGTTATACGTTATATCATAGTAGTATATAACGTTATACGTTATATCGTAGTAGCATATAACGTTATACGTTATATCGTAATAGCATATAACGTTATACGTTATATCGTAATACTATATAACGTTATACGTTATATCGTAATAGTATATAACGTTATATGTTATATCGTAATAACATATAACGCTATACGTTATATCGTAATAGTATATAACGTTATACGTTATATCGTAACACTATATAACGTTATACGTTATATCGTAATAGTATATAACGTTATACGTTATATCGTAATACTATATAACGCTATACGTTATATCGTAATAGTATATACCGTTATACGTTATATGTAATACTATATAACGTTATAGGTTATATCGTAATAGTATATAACGTTATATGTTATATCGTAATAACATATAACGCTATACGTTATATCGTAATAGTATATAACGATATACGTTATATCGTAATACTATATAACGTTATACGTTATATCGTAATAGTATATAACGTTATAGGTTATATCGTAATAACATATAACGCTATACGTTATTTTGTAATAGTATATAACGTATAACGTTATATCGTAATACTATATAACGTTATACGTTATATCGTAATAGCATATAACGTTATACGTTATATCGTAATAGCATATAACGTTATACGTTATATCGTAATAGTATATAACGTTAAAGGTTATATCGTAATACTATATAACCTTATTAGCTATATCATAGTAGCATATAACGTTATACGTTATATCGTAATAGTATATAACGTTATATGTTATATCGTAATACTATATAACGTTATACGTTATAACGTAATAGTATATAACGTTATACGTTATATCGTAATACTATATAACGTTATACGTTATATCGTAATAGTATATAACGTTATAGGTTATATCGTAATAACATATAACGCTATACGTTATTTTGTAATAGTATATAACGTTAAACGTTATATCGTAATACTATATAACGTTATACGTTATATCGTAATAGCATATAACGTTATACGTTATATCGTAATACTATATAACGTTATACGTTATATCATAGTTGTATATAACGTTATACGTTATATCGTAATAGTATATAACGTTATACGTTATATCGTAATAGCATATAACGTTATACGTTATATCGTAATAGCATATAACGTTATACGTTATATCGTAATAGTATATAACGTTATACGTTATACCATAGTAGTATATAACGTTATACGTTATATCGTAATAGTATATAACGTTATATGTTATATCGTAATAACATACAACGCTATACGTTATATCGTAATACTATATAACGTTATACGTTATATCGTAATAGCATATAACGTTATACGTTATATCGTAATACCATATAACGTTATACGTTATATAGTAATAGCATATAACGTTATACGTTATATCGTAGTACTATATAACGTTATACGTTATATCATAGTAGTATATAACGTTATACGTTATATCGTAATAGTATATAACGTTATACGTTATATCGTAATAGCATATAACGTTATACGTTATATCGTAATAGTATATAACGTTATACGTTATATCGTAATAGCATATAACGTTATACGTTATATCGTAATACTATATAACGTTATACGTTATATCATAGTAGTATATAACGTTATACGTTATATCGTAATAACATATAACGCTATACGTTATATCGTAATAGTATATAACGTTATACGTTATATCGTAATAGCATATAACGTTATACGTTATATCGTAATAGCATATAACGTTATACGTTATATCGTAATAGCATATAACGTTATACGTTATATCGTAATAGCATATAACGTTATACGTTATATCGTAATAGTATATAACGTTATACGTTATATCGTAATGGCATATAACGTTATACGTTATATCGTAATAGCATATAACGTTATACGTTATATCGTAATAGTATACAACGTTATACGTTATATCGTAATAGCATATAACGTTATACGTTATATCGTAATAGTACATAACGTTATACGTTATATCGTAATAGCATATAACGTTATACGTTATATCGTAATAGCATATAACGTTATACGTTATATAGTAATAGCATATAACGTTATACGTTATATCGTAATACTATATAACGTTATACGTTATATCATAGTAGTATATAACGTTATACGTTATATCGTAATAGTATATAACGTTATACGTTATATCGTAATAGCATATAACGTTATACGTTATATCGTAATAGCATATAACGTTATTAGCTGTATCATAATAGCATATAACGTTATACGTTATATCGTAATAGTATATAACGTTATACGTTATATCGTAATACTATATAACGTTATACGTTATATCGTAATAGTATATAACGTTATACGTTATATCATAGTAGTATATAACGTTATACGTTATATCATAGTAGTATATAACGTTATACGTTATATCGTAATTCTATATAACGTTATACGTTATATCGTAATAGTATATAACGTTATACGTTATATCGTAATAGCATATAACGTTACACGTTATATCGTAATAGTATATAACTTTATATGTTATATCGTAATACTATATAACGTTATACGTTATATCGTAATAGTATATAACGTTATATGTTATATCGTAATAACATATAACGTTATACGTTATATCGTAATAGCATATAACGTTATACGTTATATCGTAATACTATATAACGTTATACGTTATATCATAGTAGGATATAACGTTATACGTTATATCGTAATAGTATATAACGTTATACGTTATATCGTAATAGCATATAACGTTATACGTTATATCGTAATAGCATATAACGTTATACGTTATATCGTAATACTATATAGCGTTATACGTTATATCGTAATAGCATATAACGTTATACGTTATATCGTAATAGTATATAACGTTATATGTTATATCGTAATAACATATAACGCTATACGTTATATCGTAATAGTATATAACGTTATATGTTATATCGTAATAGCATATAACGTTATACGTTATATCGTAATAGCATATAACGTTATACGTTATTTCGTAATAGCATATAACGTTATACGTTATATCGTAATAGTATATAACGTTATACGTTATATCGTAATAGCATATAACGTTATACGTTATATCGTAATAGCATATAACGTTATACGTTATATCGTAATACTATATAACGTTATACGTTATATCATAGTAGTATATAACGTTATATGTTATATCGTAATAGTATATAACGTTATATGTTATATCGTAATAGCATATAACGTTATACGTTATATCGTAATAGCATATAACGTTATACGTTATATCGTAATAGCATATAACGTTATACGTTATATCGTAATAGTATATAACGTTACACGTTATATCGTAATAACATACAACGCTATACGTTATATCGTAATACTATATAACATTATATGTTATATCGTAATAGCATATAACGTTATACGTTATATCGTAATAGTATATAACGTTATACGTTATATCGTAATAGCATATAACGTTATACGTTATATCGTAATAGCATATAACGTTATACGTTATATCGTAATAGCATATAACGTTATACGTTATATCGTAATACTATATAACGTTATACGTTATATCGTAATAGCATATAACGTTATACGTTATATCGTAATAGCATATAACGTTATACGTTATATCGTAATACTATATAGCGTTATACGTTATATCGTAATAGCATATAACGTTATACGTTATATCGTAATAGTATATAACGTTATATGTTATATCGTAATAACATATAACGCTATACGTTATATCGTAATAGTATATAACGTTATATGTTATATCGTAATAGCATATAACGTTATACGTTATATCGTAATAGCATATAACGTTATACGTTATATCGTAATAGTATATAACGTTATACGTTATATCGTAATAGCATATAACGTTATACGTTATATCGTAATAGCATATAACGTTATACGTTATATCGTAATACTATATAACGTTATACGTTATATCATAGTAGTATATAACGTTATATGTTATATCGTAATAGTATATAACGTTATATGTTATATCGTAATAGCATATAACGTTATACGTTATATCGTAATAGCATATAACGTTATACGTTATATCGTAATAGCATATAACGTTATACGTTATATCGTAATAGTATATAACGTTACACGTTATATCGTAATAACATACAACGCTATACGTTATATCGTAATACTATATAACATTATATGTTATATCGTAATAGCATATAACGTTATACGTTATATCGTAATAGTATATAACGTTATACGTTATATCGTAATAGCATATAACGTTATACGTTATATCGTAATAGCATATAACGTTATACGTTATATCGTAATAGTATATAACGTTATACGTTATATCGTAATAGCATATAACGTTATACGTTATATCGTAATAGCATATAACGTTATACGTTATATCGTAATACTATATAACGTTATACGTTATATCATAGTAGTATATAACGTTATATGTTATATCGTAATAGTATATAACGTTATATGTTATATCGTAATAGCATATAACGTTATACGTTATATCGTAATAGCATATAACGTTATACGTTATATCGTAATAGCATATAACGTTATACGTTATATCGTAATAGTATATAACGTTACACGTTATATCGTAATAACATACAACGCTATACGTTATATCGTAATACTATATAACATTATATGTTATATCGTAATAGCATATAACGTTATACGTTATATCGTAATAGTATATAACGTTATACGTTATATCGTAATAGCATATAACGTTATACGTTATATCGTAATAGCATATAACGTTATACGTTATATCGTAATAGCATATAACGTTATACGTTATATCGTAATAGCATATAACGTTATACGTTATATCGTAATAGCATATAACGTTATACGTTATATCGTAATAGCATATAACGTTATACGTTATATCGTAATACTATATAACGTTATACGTTATATCGTAATAACATACAACGCTATACGTTATATCGTAATACTATATAACATTATATGTTATATCGTAATAGCATATAACGTTATACGTTATATCGTAATAGTATATAACGTTATACGTCATATCGTAATAGCATATAACGTTATACGTTATATCGTAATAGCATATAACGTTATACGTTATATCGTAATACTATATAACGTTATACGTTATATCGTAATAGCATATAACGTTATACGTTATATCGTAATAGCATATAACGTTATACGTTATATCGTAATACTATATAACGTTATACGTTATATCATAGTAGTATATAACGTTATACGTTATATCGTAATAGTATATAACGTTATATGTTATATCGTAATAGCATATAACGTTATACGTTATATCGTAATAGCATATAACGTTATACGTTATATCGTAATAGCATATAACGTTATACGTTATATCGTAATAGTATATAACGTTACACGTTATATCGTAATAACATACAACGCTATACGTTATATCGTAATACTATATAACATTATATGTTATATCGTAATAGCATATAACGTTATACGTTATATCGTAATAGTATATAACGTTATACGTTATATCGTAATAGCATATAACGTTATACGTTATATCGTAATAGCATATAACGTTATACGTTATATCGTAATAGCATATAACGTTATACGTTATATCGTAATAGTATATAACGTTATATGTTATATCGTAATAACATATAACGCTATACGTTATATCGTAATACTATATAACGTTATACGTTATATCGTAATAACATACAACGCTATACGTTATATCGTAATACTATATAACATTATATGTTATATCGTAATAGCATATAACGTTATACGTTATATCGTAATAGTATATAACGTTATACGTTATATCGTAATAGCATATAACGTTATACGTTATATCGTAATAGCATATAACGTTATACGTTATATCGTAATAGCATATAACGTTATACGTTATATCGTAATACTATATAACGTTATACGTTATATCGTAATAGCATATAACGTTATACGTTATATCGTAATACTATATAGCGTTATACGTTATATCGTAATAGCATATAACGTTATACGTTATATCGTAATAGTATATAACGTTATATGTTATATCGTAATAACATATAACGCTATACGTTATATCGTAATACTATATAACGTTATACGTTATATCGTAATAGCATATAACGTTATACGTTATATCGTAATACTATATAGCGTTATACGTTATATCGTAATAGCATATAACGTTATACGTTATATCGTAATAGTATATAACGTTATATGTTATATCGTAATAACATATAACGCTATACGTTATATCGTAATAGTATATAACGTTATACGTTATATCGTAATAGCATATAACGTTATACGTTATATCGTAATAGCATATAACGTTATACGTTATATCGTAATAGCATATAACGTTATACGTTATATCGTAATAGCATATAACGTTATACGTTATATCGTAATACTATATAGCGTTATACGTTATATCGTAATAGCATATAACGTTATACGTTATATCGTAATAGTATATAACGTTATATGTTATATCGTAATAACATATAACGCTATACGTTATATCGTAATAGTAACTAACGTTATATGTTATATCGTAATAGCATATAACGTTATACGTTATATCGTAATAGCATATAACGTTATACGTTATATCGTAATAGTATATAACGTTATACGTTATATCGTAATAGCATATAACGTTATACGTTATATCGTAATAGCATATAACGTTATACGTTATATCGTAATACTATATAACGTTATACGTTATATCATAGTAGTATATAACGTTATATGTTATATCGTAATAGTATATAACGTTATATGTTATATCGTAATAGCATATAACGTTATACGTTATATCGTAATAGTATATAACGTTATTGGCTATATCATAATAGCATATAACGTTATACGTTATATCGTAATAGTATATAACGTAATATGTTATATCGTAATACTATATAACGTTATACGTTATATCGTAATAGTATATAACGTTATACGTTATATCGTAATACTATATAACGTTATACGTTATATCATAGTAGTATATAACGCTATACGTTATATCGTAATACTATATAACGTTATACGTTATATCGTAATAGCATATAACGTTATACGTTATATCGTAATAGTACATAACGTTATACGTTATATCGTAATAGCATATAACGTTATACGTTATATCGTAATAGCATATAACGTTATACGTTATATCGTAATAGCATATAACGTTATACGTTATATCGTAATACTATATAACGTTATACGTTATATCATAGTAGTATATAACGTTATATGTTATATCGTAATAGTATATAACGTTATATGTTATATCGTAATAGCATATAACGTTATACGTTATATCGTAATAGCATATAACGTTATACGTTATATCGTAATAGCATATAACGTTATACGTTATATCGTAATAGTATATAACGTTACACGTTATATCGTAATAACATACAACGCTATACGTTATATCGTAATACTGTATAACATTATATGTTATATCGTAATAGCATATAACGTTATACGTTATATCGTAATAGTATATAACGTTATACGTTATATCGTAATAGCATATAACGTTATACGTTATATCGTAATAGCATATAACGTTATACGTTATATCGTAATAGCATATAACGTTATACGTTATATCGTAATACTATATAACGTTATACGTTATATCGTAATAGCATATAACGTTATACGTTATATCGTAATACTATATAGCGTTATACGTTATATCGTAATAGCATATAACGTTATACGTTATATCGTAATAGTATATAACGTTATATGTTATATCGTCATAACATATAACGCTATACGTTATATCGTAATAGTATATAACGTTATACGTTATATCGTAATAGCATATAACGTTATACGTTATATCGTAATAGCATATAACGTTATACGTTATATCGTAATACTATATAGCGTTATACGTTATATCGTAATAGCATATAACGTTATACGTTATATCGTAATAGTATATAACGTTATATGTTATATCGTAATAACATATAACGCTATACGTTATATCGTAATAGTATATAACGTTATATGTTATATCGTAATAGCATATAACGTTATACGTTATATCGTAATAGCATATAACGTTATACGTTATATCGTAATAGTATATAACGTTATACGTTATATCGTAATAGCATATAACGTTATACGTTATATCGTAATAGCATATAACGTTATACGTTATATCGTAATACTATATAACGTTATACGTTATATCATAGTAGTATATAACGTTATATGTTATATCGTAATAGTATATAACGTTATATGTTATATCGTAATAGCATATAACGTTATACGTTATATCGTAATAGCATATAACGTTATACGTTATATCGTAATAGCATATAACGTTATACGTTATATCGTAATAGTATATAACGTTACACGTTATATCGTAATAACATACAACGCTATACGTTATATCGTAATACTATATAACATTATATGTTATATCGTAATAGCATATAACGTTATACGTTATATCGTAATAGTATATAACGTTATACGTTATATCGTAATAGCATATAACGTTATACGTTATATCGTAATAGCATATAACGTTATACGTTATATCGTAATAGCATATAACGTTATACGTTATATCGTAATACTATATAACGTTATACGTTATATCGTAATAGTATATAACGTTATATGTTATATCGTAATAGCATATAACGTTATACGTTATATCGTAATAGCATATAACGTTATACGTTATATCGTAATAGTATATAACGTTATTGGCTATATCATAATAGCATATAACGTTATACGTTATATCGTAATAGTATATAACGTAATATGTTATATCGTAATACTATATAACGTTATACGTTATATCGTAATAGTATATAACGTTATACGTTATATCGTAATACTATATAACGTTATACGTTATATCATAGTAGTATATAACGCTATACGTTATATCGTAATACTATATAACGTTATACGTTATATCGTAATAGCATATAACGTTATACGTTATATCGTAATAGTACATAACGTTATATGTTATATCGTAATAGCATATAACGTTATACGTTATATCGTAATAGCATATAACGTTATACGTTATATAGTAATAGCATATAACGTTATACGTTATATCGTAATACTATATAACGTTATACGTTATATCATAGTAGTATATAACGTTATACGTTATATCGTAATAGTATATAACGTTATACGTTATATCGTAATAGCATATAACGTTATACGTTATATCGTAATAGCATATAACGTTATTAGCTGTATCATAATAGCATATAACGTTATACGTTATATCGTAATAGTATATAACGTTATACGTTATATCGTAATACTATATAACGTTATACGTTATATCGTAATAGTATATAACGTTATACGTTATATCATAGTAGTATATAACGTTATACGTTATATCATAGTAGTATATAACGTTATACGTTATATCGTAATTCTATATAACGTTATACGTTATATCGTAATAGTATATAACGTTATACGTTATATCGTAATAGCATATAACGTTACACGTTATATCGTAATAGTATATAACTTTATATGTTATATCGTAGTACTATATAACGTTATACGTTATATCGTAATAGTATATAACGTTATATGTTATATCGTAATAACATATAACGTTATACGTTATATCGTAATAGCATATAACGTTATACGTTATATCGTAATACTATATAACGTTATACGTTATATCATATTAGGATATAACGTTATACGTTATATCGTAATAGTATATAACGTTATACGTTATATCGTAATAGCATATAACGTTATACGTTATATCGTAATACTATATAGCGTTATACGTTATATCGTAATAGCATATAACGTTATACGTTATATCGTAATAGTATATAACGTTATATGTTATATCGTAATAACATATAACGCTATACGTTATACCGTAATAGTATATAACGTTATATGTTATATCGTAATAGCATATAACGTTATACGTTATATCGTAATAGCATATAACGTTATACGTTATATCGTAATAGCATATAACGTTATACGTTATATCGTAATACTATATAGCGTTATACGTTATATCGTAATAGCATATAACGTTATACGTTATATCGTAATACTATATAACGTTATACGTTATATCATAGTAGTATACAACGTTATATGTTATATCGTAATAGTATATAACGTTATATGTTATATCGTAATAGCATATAACGTTATACGTTATATCGTAATAGCATATAACGTTATACGTTATATCGTAATAGCATATAACGTTATACGTTATATCGTAATAGTATATAACGTTACACGTTATATCGTAATAACATACAACGCTATACGTTATATCGTAATACTATATAACATTATATGTTATATCGTAATAGCATATAACGTTATACGTTATATCGTAATAGTATATAACGTTATACGTTATATCGTAATAGCATATAACGTTATACGTTATATCGTAATAGCATATAACGTTATACGTTATATCGTAATAGCATATAACGTTATACGTTATATCGTAATAGTATATAACGTTATACGTTATATCGTAATAGTATATAACGTTATATGTTATATCGTAATAGCATATAACGTTATACGTTATATCGTAATAGCATATAACGTTATACGTTATATCGTAATAGTATATAACGTTATTGGCTATATCATAATAGCATATAACGTTATACGTTATATCGTAATAGTATATAACGTAATATGTTATATCGTAATACTATATAACGTTATACGTTATATCGTAATAGTATATAACGTTATACGTTATATCGTAATACTATATAACGTTATACGTTATATCATAGTAGTATATAACGCTATACGTTATATCGTAATACTATATAACGTTATACGTTATATCGTAATAGTATATAACGTTATAGGTTATATCGTAATACTATATAACGTTATACGTTATATCGTAATAGTATATAACGATATACGTTATATCGTAATACTATATAACGTTATACGTTATATCATAGTAGTATATAACGTTATACGTTATATCGTAATATTATATAACGATATACGTTATATCGTAATACTATATAACGTTATACGTTATATCGTAATAGCATATAACGTTACACGTTATATCGTAATAGTATATAACTTTATATGTTATATCGTAATACTATATAACGTTATACGTTATATCGTAATAGTATATAACGTTATATGTTATATCGTAATAACATATAACGTTATACGTTATATCGTAATAGCATATAACGTTACACGTTATATCGTAATACTATATAACGTTATTGGCTATATCATAATAGCATATAACGTTATACGTTATATCGTAATAGTATATAACGTAATATGTTATATCGTAATACTATATAACGTTATACGTTATATCGTAATAGTATATAACGTTATATGTTATATGGTAATAACATATAACGCTATACGTTATATCGCAATACTATATAACGTTATACGTTATATCGTAATAGCATATAACGTTATACGTTATATCGTAATAGCATATAACGTTATACGTTATATCGTAATACTATATAACGTTATACGTTATATCATAGTAGTATATAACGTTATATGTTATATCGTAATAGTATATAACGTTATATGTTATATCGTAATAGTATATAACGTTATACGTTATATCGTAATAGCATATAACGTTATACGTTATATCGTAACAGCATATAACGTTATACGTTATATCGTAATAGTATATAACGTTACACGTTATATCGTAATACTATATAACGTTATTAGCTATATCATAATAGCATATAACGTTATACGTTATATCGTAATAGTATATAACGTTATATGTTATATCGTAATACTATATAACGTTATACGTTATATCGTAATACTATATAGCGTTATACGTTATATCGTAATAGCATATAACGTTATACGTTATATCGTAATAGTATATAACGTTATATGTTATATCGTAATAACATATAACGCTATACGTTATATCGTAATAGTATATAACGTTATACGTTATATCGTAATAGTATATAACGTTATTGGCTATATCATAATAGCATATAACGTTATACGTTATATCGTAATAGTATATAACGTAATATGTTATATCGTAATACTATATAACGTTATACGTTATATCGTAATAGTATATAACGTTATATGTTATATCGTAATACTATATAACGTTATACGTTATATCATAGTAGTATATAACGCTATACGTTATATCGTAATACTATATAACGTTATACGTTATATCGTAATAGTATATAACGTTATAGGTTATATCGTAATACTATATAACGTTATACGTTATATCGTAATAGTATATAACGTTATACGTTATATCGTAATAGCATATAACGTTATACGTTATATCGTAATAGCATATAACGTTATACGTTATATCGTAATAGCATATAACGTTATACGTTATATCGTAATACTATATAACGTTATACGTTATATCGCAATAGTATATAACGTTATATGTTATATCGTAATAGCATATAACGTTATACGTTATATCGTAATAGCATATAACGTTATACGTTATATCGTAATAGTATATAACGTTATACGTTATATCGTAATAGCATATAACGTTATATGTTATATCGTAATAACATATAACGCTATACGTTATATCGTAATAGTTTATAACGTTATACGTTATATCGTAATACTATATAACGTTATACGTTATATCGTAATAGTATATAACGTTATATGTTATATCGTAATAACATATAACGCTATACGTTATATCGTAATAGTATATAACGTTATACGTTATATCGTAATACAATATAACGTTATACGTTATATCGTAATGGCATATAACGTTATACGTTATATCGTAATAGCATATAACGTTATACGTTATATCGTAATAGTATATAAGGTTAACGGTTATATCGTAATACTATATAACGTTATTAGCTATATCATAATAGCATATAACGTTATACGTTATATCGTAATAGTATATAACGTTATACGTTATATCGTAATACTATATAACGTTATACGTTATATCGTAATAGTATATAACGTTACACGTTATACCGTAATACTATATAACGTTATTAGCTATATCATAATAGCATATAACGTTATACGTTATATCGTAATAGTATATAACGTTATATGTTATATCGTAATACTATATAACGTTATACGTTATATCGTAATAGCATATAAGGTTATACGTTATATCGTAATAGCATATAACGTTATACGTTATATCGTAATAGCATATAACGTTATACGTTATATCGTAATACTATATAACGTTATACGTTATATCGTAATAGTATATAACGTTATATGTTATATCGTAATAGCATATAACGTTATACGTTATATCGTAATAGCATATAACGTTATACGTTATATCGTAATAGCATATAACGTTATATGTTATATCGTAATAACATATAACGCTATACGTTATATCGTAATAGTGTATAACGTTATACGTTATATCGTAATACTATATAACGTTATACGTTATATCGTAATAATATATAACGTTATATGTTATATCGTAATAACATATAACGCTATACGTTATATCGTAATAGTATATAACGTTATACGTTATATCGTAATACTATATAACGTTATACGTTATATCGTAATGGCATATAACGTTATACGTTATATCGTAATAGCATATAACGTTATACGTTATATCGTAATAGTATATAAGGTTAACGGTTATATCGTAATACTATATAACGTTATTAGCTGTATCATAATAGCATATAACGTTATACGTTATATCGTAATAGTATATAACGTTATACGTTATATCGTAATGGCATATAACGTTATACGTTATATCGTAATAGCATATAACGTTATACGTTATATCGTAATAGTATATAAGGTTAACGGTTATATCGTAATACTATATAACGTTATTAGCTGTATCATAATAGCATATAACGTTATACGTTATATCGTAATATTATATAACGATATATGTTATATCGTAATACTATATAACGTTATACGTTATATCGTAATAGCATATAACGTTATACGTTATATCGTAATAGTATATAACGTTATATGTTATATCGTAATAGCATATAACGTTATACGTTATATCGTAATAGCATATAACGTTATACGTTATATCATAGTAGTATATAACGTTATACGTTATATCGTAATAGTATATAACGTTATACGTTATATCGTAATAGCATATAACGTTATACGTTATATCGTAATAGCATATAACGTTATACGTTATATCGTAATAGTATATAACGTTATACGTTATACCATAGTAGTATATAACGTTATACGTTATATCGTAATAGTATATAACGTTATATGTTATATCGTAATAACATACAACGCTATACGTTATATCGTAATACTATATAACGTTATACGTTATATCGTAATAGCATATAACGTTATACGTTATATCGTAATACTATATAACGTTATACGTTATATCATAGTAGTATATAACGTTATACGTTATATCGTAATAGTATGTAACGTTATACGTTATATCGTAATAGCATATAACGTTATACGTTATATCGTAGTAGCATATAACGTTATACGTTATATCGTAATACTATATAACGTTATACGTTATATAGTAATAGCATATAACGTTATACGTTATATAGTAATAGCATATAACGTTATACGTTATATAGTAATAGCATATAACGTTATACGTTATATCGTAATAGCATATAACGTTATACGTTATATCGTAATAGCTTATAACGTTATACGTTATACCATAGTAGTATATAACGTTATACGTTATATCGTAATAGTATATAACGTTATATGTTATATCGTAATAACATACAACGCTATACGTTATATCGTAATACTATATAACGTTATACGTTATATCGTAATAGCATATAACGTTATACGTTATATCGTAATACGATATAACGTTATACGTTATATCATAGTAGTATATAACGTTATACGTTATATCGTAATAGTATGTAACGTTATACGTTATATCGTAATAGCATATAACGTTATACGTTATATCGTAATGGTATATAACGTTATAGGTTATATCGTAATACTATATAACGTTATACGTTATATCGTAATAGTATATAACGATATACGTTATATCGTAATACTATATAACGTTATACGTTATATCGTAATAGCATATAACGTTATATGTTATATCGTAATACTATATAACGTTATATGTTATATCGTAATAGCATATAACGTTATACGTTATATCGTAATACTATATAACGTTATACGTTATATCATAGTATTATATAACGTTATATGTTATATCGTAATAACATATAACGCTATACGTTATATCGTAATAGTATATAACGTTATACGTTATATCGTAATACTATATAACGTTATACGTTATATCGTAATAGTATATAACGTTATAGGTTATATCGTAATACTATATAACGTTATACGTTATATCGTAATAGTATATAACGTTATACGTTATATCGTAATAGCATATAACGTTATACGTTATATCGTAATAGTATATAACGTTATATGTTATATCGTAATACTATATAACGTTATATGTTATATCGTAATACTATATAACGTTATACGCTATATCGTAATAGTATATAACGTTATACCCTATATCGTAATAGCATATAACGTTATACGTTATATCGTAATACTATATAACGTTATACGTTATATCGTAATAGCATATAACGTTATTGGATATATCGTAATAGCATATAACGTTATACGTTATATCGTAATAGCATATAACGTTATACGTTATATCGTAATACTATATAACGTTATACGTTATATAGTAATAGCATATAACGTTATACGTTATATCGTAATACTATATAACGTTATACCTTATATCATTGTAGTATATAACGTTATATGTTATATCGTAATAACATATAACACTATACGTTATATCGTAATAGTATATAACGTTATACGTTATATCGTAATACTATATAACGTTATACGTTATATCGTAATAGTATATAACGTTATAGGTTATATCGTAATACTATATAACGTTATACGTTATATCGTAATAGTATATAACGATATACGTTATATCGTAATACTATATAACGTTATACGTTATATCGTAATAGCATATAACGTTATATGTTATATCGTAATAGCATATAACGTTATACGTTATATCGTAGTAGTATATAACGTTATACGTTATATCGTAATAGCATATAACGTTATACGTTATATCGTAATAGTATATAACGTTATATGTTATATCGTAATACTATATAACGTTATATGTTATATCGTAATACTATATAACGTTATACGCTATATCGTAATAGTATATAACGTTATACCCTATATCGTAATAGCATATAACGTTATACGTTATATCGTAATACTATATAACGTTATACGTTATATCGTAATAGCATATAACGTTATTGGATATATCGTAATAGCATATAACGTTATACGTTATATCGTAATAGCATATAACGTTATACGTAATATCGTAATAGCATATAACGTTATACGTTATATCGTACTAGCATATAACGTTATACGTTATATCGTAATAGCATATAACGTTATACGTTATATCGTAATAGCATATAACGTTATATGTTATATCGTAATACTATATAACGTTATATGTTATATCGTAATAGCATATAACGTTATACGTTATATCGTAATACTATATAACGTTATACGTTATATCATAGTAGTATATAACGTTATATGTTATATCGTAATAACATATAACGCTATACGTTATATCGTAATAGTATATAACGTTATACGTTATATCGTAATAGCATATAACGTTATACGTTATATCGTAATAGTATATAACGTTATACGTTATATCGTAATGGCATATAACGTTATACGTTATATCGTAATAGCATATAACGTTATACGTTATATCGTAATAGTATATAAGGTTAACGGTTATATCGTAATACTATATAACGTTATTAGCTGTATCATAATAGCATATAACGTTATACGTTATATCGTAATATTATATAACGATATATGTTATATCGTAATACTATATAACGTTATACGTTATATCGTAATAGCATATAACGTTATACGTTATATCGTAATAGTATATAACGTTATATGTTATATCGTAATAGCATATAACGTTATACGTTATATCGTAATAGCATATAACGTTATACGTTATATCATAGTAGTATATAACGTTATACGTTATATCGTAATAGTATATAACGTTATACGTTATATCGTAATAGCATATAACGTTATACGTTATATCGTAATAGCATATAACGTTATACGTTATATCGTAATAGTATATAACGTTATACGTTATACCATAGTAGTATATAACGTTATACGTTATATCGTAATAGTATATAACGTTATATGTTATATCGTAATAACATACAACGCTATACGTTATATCGTAATACTATATAACGTTATACGTTATATCGTAATAGCATATAACGTTATACGTTATATCGTAATACTATATAACGTTATACGTTATATCATAGTAGTATATAACGTTATACGTTATATCGTAATAGTATGTAACGTTATACGTTATATCGTAATAGCATATAACGTTATACGTTATATCGTAGTAGCATATAACGTTATTAGCTGTATCATAATAGCATATAACGTTATACGTTATATCGTAATAGTATATAACGTTATACGTTATATCGTAATACTATATAACGTTATACGTTATATCGTAATAGTATATAACGTTATACGTTATATCATAGTAGTATATAACGTTATACGTTATATCATAGTAGTATATAACGTTATACGTTATATCGTAATTCTATATAACGTTATACGTTATATCGTAATAGTATATAACGTTATACGTTATATCGTAATAGCATATAACGTTACACGTTATATCGTAATAGTATATAACTTTATATGTTATATCGTAGTACTATATAACGTTATACGTTATATCGTAATAGTATATAACGTTATATGTTATATCGTAATAACATATAACGTTATACGTTATATCGTAATAGCATATAACGTTATACGTTATATCGTAATACTATATAACGTTATACGTTATATCATAGTAGGATATAACGTTATACGTTATATCGTAATAGTATATAACGTTATACGTTATATCGTAATAGCATATAACGTTATACGTTATATCGTAATACTATATAGCGTTATACGTTATATCGTAATAGCATATAACGTTATACGTTATATCGTAATAGTATATAACGTTATATGTTATATCGTAATAACATATAACGCTATACGTTATACCGTAATAGTATATAACGTTATATGTTATATCGTAATAGCATATAACGTTATACGTTATATCGTAATAGCATATAACGTTATACGTTATATCGTAATAGCATATAACGTTATACGTTATATCGTAATACTATATAGCGTTATACGTTATATCGTAATAGCATATAACGTTATACGTTATATCGTAATACTATATAACGTTATACGTTATATCATAGTAGTATACAACGTTATATGTTATATCGTAATAGTATATAACGTTATATGTTATATCGTAATAGCATATAACGTTATACGTTATATCGTAATAGCATATAACGTTATACGTTATATCGTAATAGCATATAACGTTATACGTTATATCGTAATAGTATATAACGTTACACGTTATATCGTAATAACATACAACGCTATACGTTATATCGTAATACTATATAACATTATATGTTATATCGTAATAGCATATAACGTTATACGTTATATCGTAATAGTATATAACGTTATACGTTATATCGTAATAGCATATAACGTTATACGTTATATCGTAATAGCATATAACGTTATACGTTATATCGTAATAGCATATAACGTTATACGTTATATCGTAATAGTATATAACGTTATACGTTATATCGTAATAGTATATAACGTTATATGTTATATCGTAATAGCATATAACGTTATACGTTATATCGTAATAGCATATAACGTTATACGTTATATCGTAATAGTATATAACGTTATTGGCTATATCATAATAGCATATAACGTTATACGTTATATCGTAATAGTATATAACGTAATATGTTATATCGTAATACTATATAACGTTATACGTTATATCGTAATAGTATATAACGTTATACGTTATATCGTAATACTATATAACGTTATACGTTATATCATAGTAGTATATAACGCTATACGTTATATCGTAATACTATATAACGTTATACGTTATATCGTAATAGTATATAACGTTATAGGTTATATCGTAATACTATATAACGTTATACGTTATATCGTAATAGTATATAACGATATACGTTATATCGTAATACTATATAACGTTATACGTTATATCATAGTAGTATATAACGTTATACGTTATATCGTAATATTATATAACGATATACGTTATATCGTAATACTATATAACGTTATACGTTATATCGTAATAGCATATAACGTTACACGTTATATCGTAATAGTATATAACTTTATATGTTATATCGTAATACTATATAACGTTATACGTTATATCGTAATAGTATATAACGTTATATGTTATATCGTAATAACATATAACGTTATACGTTATATCGTAATAGCATATAACGTTACACGTTATATCGTAATACTATATAACGTTATTGGCTATATCATAATAGCATATAACGTTATACGTTATATCGTAATAGTATATAACGTAATATGTTATATCGTAATACTATATAACGTTATACGTTATATCGTAATAGTATATAACGTTATATGTTATATGGTAATAACATATAACGCTATACGTTATATCGCAATACTATATAACGTTATACGTTATATCGTAATAGCATATAACGTTATACGTTATATCGTAATAGCATATAACGTTATACGTTATATCGTAATACTATATAACGTTATACGTTATATCATAGTAGTATATAACGTTATATGTTATATCGTAATAGTATATAACGTTATATGTTATATCGTAATAGTATATAACGTTATACGTTATATCGTAATAGCATATAACGTTATACGTTATATCGTAACAGCATATAACGTTATACGTTATATCGTAATAGTATATAACGTTACACGTTATATCGTAATACTATATAACGTTATTAGCTATATCATAATAGCATATAACGTTATACGTTATATCGTAATAGTATATAACGTTATATGTTATATCGTAATACTATATAACGTTATACGTTATATCGTAATACTATATAGCGTTATACGTTATATCGTAATAGCATATAACGTTATACGTTATATCGTAATAGTATATAACGTTATATGTTATATCGTAATAACATATAACGCTATACGTTATATCGTAATAGTATATAACGTTATACGTTATATCGTAATAGTATATAACGTTATTGGCTATATCATAATAGCATATAACGTTATACGTTATATCGTAATAGTATATAACGTAATATGTTATATCGTAATACTATATAACGTTATACGTTATATCGTAATAGTATATAACGTTATATGTTATATCGTAATACTATATAACGTTATACGTTATATCATAGTAGTATATAACGCTATACGTTATATCGTAATACTATATAACGTTATACGTTATATCGTAATAGTATATAACGTTATAGGTTATATCGTAATACTATATAACGTTATACGTTATATCGTAATAGTATATAACGTTATACGTTATATCGTAATAGCATATAACGTTATACGTTATATCGTAATAGCATATAACGTTATACGTTATATCGTAATAGCATATAACGTTATACGTTATATCGTAATACTATATAACGTTATACGTTATATCGCAATAGTATATAACGTTATATGTTATATCGTAATAGCATATAACGTTATACGTTATATCGTAATAGCATATAACGTTATACGTTATATCGTAATAGTATATAACGTTATACGTTATATCGTAATAGCATATAACGTTATATGTTATATCGTAATAACATATAACGCTATACGTTATATCGTAATAGTTTATAACGTTATACGTTATATCGTAATACTATATAACGTTATACGTTATATCGTAATAGTATATAACGTTATATGTTATATCGTAATAACATATAACGCTATACGTTATATCGTAATAGTATATAACGTTATACGTTATATCGTAATACAATATAACGTTATACGTTATATCGTAATGGCATATAACGTTATACGTTATATCGTAATAGCATATAACGTTATACGTTATATCGTAATAGTATATAAGGTTAACGGTTATATCGTAATACTATATAACGTTATTAGCTATATCATAATAGCATATAACGTTATACGTTATATCGTAATAGTATATAACGTTATACGTTATATCGTAATACTATATAACGTTATACGTTATATCGTAATAGTATATAACGTTACACGTTATACCGTAATACTATATAACGTTATTAGCTATATCATAATAGCATATAACGTTATACGTTATATCGTAATAGTATATAACGTTATATGTTATATCGTAATACTATATAACGTTATACGTTATATCGTAATAGCATATAAGGTTATACGTTATATCGTAATAGCATATAACGTTATACGTTATATCGTAATAGCATATAACGTTATACGTTATATCGTAATACTATATAACGTTATACGTTATATCGTAATAGTATATAACGTTATATGTTATATCGTAATAGCATATAACGTTATACGTTATATCGTAATAGCATATAACGTTATACGTTATATCGTAATAGCATATAACGTTATATGTTATATCGTAATAACATATAACGCTATACGTTATATCGTAATAGTGTATAACGTTATACGTTATATCGTAATACTATATAACGTTATACGTTATATCGTAATAATATATAACGTTATATGTTATATCGTAATAACATATAACGCTATACGTTATATCGTAATAGTATATAACGTTATACGTTATATCGTAATACTATATAACGTTATACGTTATATCGTAATGGCATATAACGTTATACGTTATATCGTAATAGCATATAACGTTATACGTTATATCGTAATAGTATATAAGGTTAACGGTTATATCGTAATACTATATAACGTTATTAGCTGTATCATAATAGCATATAACGTTATACGTTATATCGTAATAGTATATAACGTTATACGTTATATCGTAATGGCATATAACGTTATACGTTATATCGTAATAGCATATAACGTTATACGTTATATCGTAATAGTATATAAGGTTAACGGTTATATCGTAATACTATATAACGTTATTAGCTGTATCATAATAGCATATAACGTTATACGTTATATCGTAATATTATATAACGATATATGTTATATCGTAATACTATATAACGTTATACGTTATATCGTAATAGCATATAACGTTATACGTTATATCGTAATAGTATATAACGTTATATGTTATATCGTAATAGCATATAACGTTATACGTTATATCGTAATAGCATATAACGTTATACGTTATATCATAGTAGTATATAACGTTATACGTTATATCGTAATAGTATATAACGTTATACGTTATATCGTAATAGCATATAACGTTATACGTTATATCGTAATAGCATATAACGTTATACGTTATATCGTAATAGTATATAACGTTATACGTTATACCATAGTAGTATATAACGTTATACGTTATATCGTAATAGTATATAACGTTATATGTTATATCGTAATAACATACAACGCTATACGTTATATCGTAATACTATATAACGTTATACGTTATATCGTAATAGCATATAACGTTATACGTTATATCGTAATACTATATAACGTTATACGTTATATCATAGTAGTATATAACGTTATACGTTATATCGTAATAGTATGTAACGTTATACGTTATATCGTAATAGCATATAACGTTATACGTTATATCGTAGTAGCATATAACGTTATACGTTATATCGTAATACTATATAACGTTATACGTTATATAGTAATAGCATATAACGTTATACGTTATATAGTAATAGCATATAACGTTATACGTTATATAGTAATAGCATATAACGTTATACGTTATATCGTAATAGCATATAACGTTATACGTTATATCGTAATAGCTTATAACGTTATACGTTATACCATAGTAGTATATAACGTTATACGTTATATCGTAATAGTATATAACGTTATATGTTATATCGTAATAACATACAACGCTATACGTTATATCGTAATACTATATAACGTTATACGTTATATCGTAATAGCATATAACGTTATACGTTATATCGTAATACGATATAACGTTATACGTTATATCATAGTAGTATATAACGTTATACGTTATATCGTAATAGTATGTAACGTTATACGTTATATCGTAATAGCATATAACGTTATACGTTATATCGTAATGGTATATAACGTTATAGGTTATATCGTAATACTATATAACGTTATACGTTATATCGTAATAGTATATAACGATATACGTTATATCGTAATACTATATAACGTTATACGTTATATCGTAATAGCATATAACGTTATATGTTATATCGTAATACTATATAACGTTATATGTTATATCGTAATAGCATATAACGTTATACGTTATATCGTAATACTATATAACGTTATACGTTATATCATAGTATTATATAACGTTATATGTTATATCGTAATAACATATAACGCTATACGTTATATCGTAATAGTATATAACGTTATACGTTATATCGTAATACTATATAACGTTATACGTTATATCGTAATAGTATATAACGTTATAGGTTATATCGTAATACTATATAACGTTATACGTTATATCGTAATAGTATATAACGTTATACGTTATATCGTAATAGCATATAACGTTATACGTTATATCGTAATAGTATATAACGTTATATGTTATATCGTAATACTATATAACGTTATATGTTATATCGTAATACTATATAACGTTATACGCTATATCGTAATAGTATATAACGTTATACCCTATATCGTAATAGCATATAACGTTATACGTTATATCGTAATACTATATAACGTTATACGTTATATCGTAATAGCATATAACGTTATTGGATATATCGTAATAGCATATAACGTTATACGTTATATCGTAATAGCATATAACGTTATACGTTATATCGTAATACTATATAACGTTATACGTTATATAGTAATAGCATATAACGTTATACGTTATATCGTAATACTATATAACGTTATACCTTATATCATTGTAGTATATAACGTTATATGTTATATCGTAATAACATATAACACTATACGTTATATCGTAATAGTATATAACGTTATACGTTATATCGTAATACTATATAACGTTATACGTTATATCGTAATAGTATATAACGTTATAGGTTATATCGTAATACTATATAACGTTATACGTTATATCGTAATAGTATATAACGATATACGTTATATCGTAATACTATATAACGTTATACGTTATATCGTAATAGCATATAACGTTATATGTTATATCGTAATAGCATATAACGTTATACGTTATATCGTAGTAGTATATAACGTTATACGTTATATCGTAATAGCATATAACGTTATACGTTATATCGTAATAGTATATAACGTTATATGTTATATCGTAATACTATATAACGTTATATGTTATATCGTAATACTATATAACGTTATACGCTATATCGTAATAGTATATAACGTTATACCCTATATCGTAATAGCATATAACGTTATACGTTATATCGTAATACTATATAACGTTATACGTTATATCGTAATAGCATATAACGTTATTGGATATATCGTAATAGCATATAACGTTATACGTTATATCGTAATAGCATATAACGTTATACGTAATATCGTAATAGCATATAACGTTATACGTTATATCGTACTAGCATATAACGTTATACGTTATATCGTAATAGCATATAACGTTATACGTTATATCGTAATAGCATATAACGTTATATGTTATATCGTAATACTATATAACGTTATATGTTATATCGTAATAGCATATAACGTTATACGTTATATCGTAATACTATATAACGTTATACGTTATATCATAGTAGTATATAACGTTATATGTTATATCGTAATAACATATAACGCTATACGTTATATCGTAATAGTATATAACGTTATACGTTATATCGTAATAGCATATAACGTTATACGTTATATCGTAATAGTATATAACGTTATACGTTATATCGTAATGGCATATAACGTTATACGTTATATCGTAATAGCATATAACGTTATACGTTATATCGTAATAGTATATAAGGTTAACGGTTATATCGTAATACTATATAACGTTATTAGCTGTATCATAATAGCATATAACGTTATACGTTATATCGTAATATTATATAACGATATATGTTATATCGTAATACTATATAACGTTATACGTTATATCGTAATAGCATATAACGTTATACGTTATATCGTAATAGTATATAACGTTATATGTTATATCGTAATAGCATATAACGTTATACGTTATATCGTAATAGCATATAACGTTATACGTTATATCATAGTAGTATATAACGTTATACGTTATATCGTAATAGTATATAACGTTATACGTTATATCGTAATAGCATATAACGTTATACGTTATATCGTAATAGCATATAACGTTATACGTTATATCGTAATAGTATATAACGTTATACGTTATACCATAGTAGTATATAACGTTATACGTTATATCGTAATAGTATATAACGTTATATGTTATATCGTAATAACATACAACGCTATACGTTATATCGTAATACTATATAACGTTATACGTTATATCGTAATAGCATATAACGTTATACGTTATATCGTAATACTATATAACGTTATACGTTATATCATAGTAGTATATAACGTTATACGTTATATCGTAATAGTATGTAACGTTATACGTTATATCGTAATAGCATATAACGTTATACGTTATATCGTAGTAGCATATAACGTTATACGTTATATCGTAATACTATATAACGTTATACGTTATATAGTAATAGCATATAACGTTATACGTTATATAGTAATAGCATATAACGTTATACGTTATATAGTAATAGCATATAACGTTATACGTTATATCGTAATAGCATATAACGTTATACGTTATATCGTAATAGCTTATAACGTTATACGTTATACCATAGTAGTATATAACGTTATACGTTATATCGTAATAGTATATAACGTTATATGTTATATCGTAATAACATACAACGCTATACGTTATATCGTAATACTATATAACGTTATACGTTATATCGTAATAGCATATAACGTTATACGTTATATCGTAATACGATATAACGTTATACGTTATATCATAGTAGTATATAACGTTATACGTTATATCGTAATAGTATGTAACGTTATACGTTATATCGTAATAGCATATAACGTTATACGTTATATCGTAATAGTATATAACGTTATAGGTTATATCGTAATACTATATAACGTTATACGTTATATCGTAATAGTATATAACGATATACGTTATATCGTAATACTATATAACGTTATACGTTATATCGTAATAGCATATAACGTTATATGTTATATCGTAATACTATATAACGTTATATGTTATATCGTAATAGCATATAACGTTATACGTTATATCGTAATACTATATAACGTTATACGTTATATCATAGTATTATATAACGTTATATGTTATATCGTAATAACATATAACGCTATACGTTATATCGTAATAGTATATAACGTTATACGTTATATCGTAATACTATATAACGTTATACGTTATATCGTAATAGTATATAACGTTATAGGTTATATCGTAATACTATATAACGTTATACGTTATATCGTAATAGTATATAACGTTATACGTTATATCGTAATAGCATATAACGTTATACGTTATATCGTAATAGTATATAACGTTATATGTTATATCGTAATACTATATAACGTTATATGTTATATCGTAATACTATATAACGTTATACGCTATATCGTAATAGTATATAACGTTATACCCTATATCGTAATAGCATATAACGTTATACGTTATATCGTAATACTATATAACGTTATACGTTATATCGTAATAGCATATAACGTTATTGGATATATCGTAATAGCATATAACGTTATACGTTATATCGTAATAGCATATAACGTTATACGTTATATCGTAATACTATATAACGTTATACGTTATATAGTAATAGCATATAACGTTATACGTTATATCGTAATACTATATAACGTTATACCTTATATCATTGTAGTATATAACGTTATATGTTATATCGTAATAACATATAACACTATACGTTATATCGTAATAGTATATAACGTTATACGTTATATCGTAATACTATATAACGTTATACGTTATATCGTAATAGTATATAACGTTATACGTTATATCGTAATACTATATAACGTTATACGTTATATCGTAATAGTATATAACGATATACGTTATATCGTAATACTATATAACGTTATACGTTATATCGTAATAGCATATAACGTTATATGTTATATCGTAATAGCATATAACGTTATACGTTATATCGTAGTAGTATATAACGTTATACGTTATATCGTAATAGCATATAACGTTATACGTTATATCGTAATAGTATATAACGTTATATGTTATATCGTAATACTATATAACGTTATATGTTATATCGTAATACTATATAACGTTATACGCTATATCGTAATAGTATATAACGTTATACCCTATATCGTAATAGCATATAACGTTATACGTTATATCGTAATACTATATAACGTTATACGTTATATCGTAATAGCATATAACGTTATTGGATATATCGTAATAGCATATAACGTTATACGTTATATCGTAATAGCATATAACGTTATACGTAATATCGTAATAGCATATAACGTTATACGTTATATCGTACTAGCATATAACGTTATACGTTATATCGTAATAGCATATAACGTTATACGTTATATCGTAATAGCATATAACGTTATATGTTATATCGTAATACTATATAACGTTATATGTTATATCGTAATAGCATATAACGTTATACGTTATATCGTAATACTATATAACGTTATACGTTATATCATAGTAGTATATAACGTTATATGTTATATCGTAATAACATATAACGCTATACGTTATATCGTAATAGTATATAACGTTATACGTTATATCGTAATAGCATATAACGTTATACGTTATATCGTAATAGTATATAACGTTATAGGTTATATCGTAATACTATATAACGTTATACGTTATATCGTAATAGTATATAACGTTATACGTTATATCGTAATAGCATATAACGTTATACGTTATATCGTAATAGTATATAACGTTATATGTTATATCGTAATACTATATAACGTTATATGTTATATCGTAATACTATATAACGTTATACGCTATATCGTAATAGTATATAACGTTATACCCTATATCGTAATAGCATATAACGTTATACGTTATATCGTAATACTATATAACGTTATACGTTATATCGTAATAGCATATAACGTTATTGGATATATCGTAATAGCATATAACGTTATACGTTATATCGTAATAGCATATAACGTTATACGTTATATCGTAATACTATATAACGTTATACGTTATATAGTAATAGCATATAACGTTATACGTTATATCGTAATACTATATAACGTTATACCTTATATCATAGTAGTATATAACGTTATATGTTATATCGTAATAACATATAACGCTATACGTTATATCGTAATAGTATATAACGTTATACGTTATATCGTAATACTATATAACGTTATACGTTATATCGTAATAGTATATAACGTTATAGCTTATATCGTAATACTATATAACGTTATACGTTATATCGTAATAGCATATAACGTTATACGTTATATCGTAATAGTATATAACGTTATACGTTATACCATAGTAGTATATAACGTTATACGTTATATCGTAATAGTATATAACGTTATATGTTATATCGTAATAACATACAACGCTATACGTTATATCGTAATACTATATAACGTTATACGTTATATCGTAATAGCATATAACGTTATACGTTATATCGTAATACTATATAACGTTATACGTTATATCGTAATAGTATATAACGTTATATGTTATATCGTAATAGCATATAACGTTATACGTTATATCGTAATAGCATATAACGTTATACGTTATATCGTAATAGTATATAACGTTATACGTTATATCGTAATAGCATATAACGTTATATGTTATATCGTAATAACATATAACGCTATACGTTATATCGTAATAGTATATAACGTTATACGTTATATCGTAATACTATATAACGTTATACGTTATATCGTAATAGTATATAACGTTATATGTTATATCGTAATAACATATAACGCTATACGTTATATCGTAATAGTATATAACGTTATACGTTATATCGTAATACTATATAACATTATACGTTATATCGTAATGGCATATAACGTTATACGTTATATCGTAATAGCATATAACGTAATACGTTATATCGTAATGGCATATAACGTTATACGTTATATCGTAATAGCATATAACGTTATACGTTATATCGTAATAGTCTATAAGGTTAACGGTTATATCGTGATACTATATAACGTTATTAGCTATATCATAATAGCATATAACGTTATACGTTATATCGTAATAGTATATAACGTTATACGTTATATCGTAATACTATATAACGTTATACGTTATATCGTAATAGTATATAACGTTACACGTTATATCGTAATACTATATAACGTTATTAGCTACATCATAATAGCATATAACGTTATACGTTATATCGTAATAGTATATAACGTTATATGTTATATCGTAATACTATATAACGTTATACGTTATATCGTAATAGTATATAACGTTATACGTTATATCGTAATAACATATAACGCTATACGTTATATCGTAATACTATATAACATTATATGTTATATCGTAATAGCATATAACGTTATACGTTATATCGTAATAGCATATAACGTTATACGTTATATCGTAATACTATATAACTTTATACGTTATATCGTAATAGTATATAACGTTATATGTTACATCGTAATAGCATATAACGTTATACGTTATATCGTAATAGCATATCACGTTATACGTTATATCGTAATAGCATATAACGTTATACGTTATATCGTAATAGTATATAACGTTATACGTTATATCGTAATAGCATATAACGTTATATGTTATATCGTAATAACATATAACGCTATACGTTATATCGTAATGGCATATAACGTTATACGTTATATCATAGTAGTATATAACGTTATACGTTATATCATAGTAGTATATAACGTTATACGTTATATCGTAATATTATATAACGATATACGTTATATCGTAATACTATATAACGTTATACGTTATATCGTAATAGCATATAACGTTATACGTTATATCGTAATAGTATATAACGTTATATGTTATATCGTAATACTATATAACGTTATACGTTATATCGTAATAGTATGTAACGTTATACGTTATATCGTAATAACATATAACGTTATACGTTATATCGTAATAGCATATAACGTTATACGTTATATCGTAATACTATATAACGTTATACGTTATATCATAGTAGTATATAACGTTATACGTTATATCGTAATAGTATATAACGTTATACGTTATATCGTAATAGCATATAACGTTATACGTTATATCGTAATAGCATATAACGTTATACGTTATATCGTAATAGTATATAACGTTATACGTTATACCATAGTAGTATATAACGTTATACGTTATATCGTAATAGTATATAACGTTATATGTTATATCGTAATAACATACAACGCTATACGTTATATCGTAATACTATATAACGTTATACGTTATATCGTAATAGCATATAACGTTATACGTTATATCGTAATACTATATAACGTTATACGTTATATCGTAATACTATATAACGTTATACGTTATATCGTAATAGTATATAACGTTATATGTTATATCGTAATAGCATATAACGTTATACGTTATATCGTAATAGCATATAACGTTATACGTTATATCGTAATAGTATATAACGTTATACGTTATACCATAGTAGTATATAACGTTATACGTTATATCGTAATAGTATATAACGTTATATGTTATATCGTAATAACATACAACGCTATACGTTATATCGTAATACTATATAACGTTATACGTTATATCGTAATAGTATATAACGTTATATGTTATATCGTAATAACATATAACGCTATACGTTATATCGTAATAGTATATAACGTTATACGTTATATCGTAATACTATATAACATTATACGTTATATCGTAATGGCATATAACGTTATACGTTATATCGTAATAGCATATAACGTTATACGTTATATCGTAATAGTATATAAGGTTAACGGTTATATCGTGATACTATATAACGTTATTAGCTATATCATAATAGCATATAACGTTATACGTTATATCGTAATAGTATATAACGTTATACGTTATATCGTAATACTATATAACGTTATACGTTATATCGTAATAGTATATAACGTTACATGTTATATCGTAATACTATATAACGTTATTAGCTATATCATAATAGCATATAACGTTATACGTTATATCGTAATAGTATATAACGTTATATGTTATATCGTAATACTATATAACGTTATACGTTATATCGTAATAGTATATAACGTTATACGTTATAACGTAATAACATATAACGCTATACGTTATATCGTAATACTATATAACATTATATGTTATATCGTAATAGCATATAACGTTATACGTTATATCGTAATAGTATATAACGTTATACGTTATATCGTAATAGCATATAACGTTATACGTTATATCGTAATAGCATATAACGTTATACGTTATATCATAGTAGTATATAACGTTATACGTTATATCGTAATAGCATATAACGTTATACGTTATATCGTATTACTATATAACGTTATACGTTATATCGTAATAGTATATAACGTTATACGTTATATCGTAATACTATATAACGCTATACGTTATATCGTAATAGTATATAACGTTATATACTATTACGATATAACGTATAACGTTATATGCTATTACGATATAACGTATAACGTTATATACTACTATGATATAACGTATAACGTTATATCGTAATAGCATATAACGTTATACGTTATATCGTAATAGCATATAACGTTATACGTTATATCGTAATAGTATATAACGTTATACGTTATATCGTAATAGTATATAACGTTATACGTTATATCGTAATAGTATATAACGTTATATGTTATATCGTAATAACATACAACGCTATACGTTATATCGTAATACTATATAACGTTATACGTTATATCGTAATAGCATATAACGTTATACGTTATATCGTAATACTATATAACGTTATACGTTATATCGTAATAGTATATAACGTTATATGTTATATCGTAATAGCATATAACGTTATACGTTATATCGTAATAGCATATAACGTTATACGTTATATCGTAATAGTATATAACGTTATACGTTATATCGTAATATTATATAACGATATACGTTATATCGTAATACTATATAACGTTATACGTTATATCGTAATAGCATATAACGTTATACGTTATATCGTAATAGTATATAACGTTATATGTTATATCGTAATACTATATAACGTTATACGTTATATCGTAATAGTATATAACGTTATATGTTATATCGTAATAACATATAACGTTATACGTTATATCGTAATAGCATATAACGTTATACGTTATATCGTAATACTATATAACGTTATACGTTATATCATAGTAGTATATAACGTTATACGTTATATCGTAATAGTATATAACGTTATACGTTATATCGTAATAGCATATAACGTTATACGTTATATCGTAATAGCATATAACGTTATACGTTATATCGTAATAGTATATAACGTTATACGTTATACCATAGTAGTATATAACGTTATACGTTATATCGTAATAGTATATAACGTTATATGTTATATCGTAATAACATACAACGCTATACGTTATATCGTAATACTATATAACGTTATACGTTATATCGTAATAGCATATAACGTTATACGTTATATCGTAATACTATATAACGTTATACGTTATATCGTAATAGTATATAACGTTATATGTTATATCGTAATAGCATATAACGTTATACGTTTTATCGTAATAGTATATAACGTTATACGTTATATCGTAATACTATATAACGTTATACGTTATATCGTAATAGTATATAACGTTATATGTTATATCGTAATAACATATAACGCTATACGTTATATCGTAATAGTATATAACGTTATACGTTATATCGTAATACTATATAACATTATACGTTATATCGTAATGGCATATAACGTTATACGTTATATCGTAATAGCATATAACGTTATACGTTATATCGTAATAGTATATAAGGTTAACGGTTATATCGTGATACTATATAACGTTATTAGCTATATCATAATAGCATATAACGTTATACGTTTTATCGTAATAGTATATAACGTTATACGTTATATCGTAATACTATATAACGTTATACGTTATATCGTAATAGTATATAACGTTACACGTTATATCGTAATACTATATAACGTTATTAGCTATATCATAATAGCATATAACGTTATACGTTATATCGTAATAGTATATAACGTTATATGTTATATCGTAATACTATATAACGTTATACGTTATATCGTAATAGTATATAACGTTATACGTTATATCGTAATAACATATAACGCTATACGTTATATCGTAATACTATATAACATTATATGTTATATCGTAATAGCATATAACGTTATACGTTATATCGTAATAGTATATAACGTTATACGTTATATCGTAATAGCATATAACGTTATACGTTATATGGTAATAGCATATAACGTTATACGTTATATCGTAATAGCATATAACGTTATACGTTATATCGTAATACTATATAACGTTATACGTTATATCGTAATAGTATATAACGTTATATGTTATATCGTAATAGCATATAACGTTATACGTTATATCGTAATAGCATATCACGTTATACGTTATATCGTAATAGCATATAACGTTATACGTTATATCGTAATAGTATATAACGTTATACGTTATATCGTAATAGCATATAACGTTATATGTTATATCGTAATAACATATAACGCTATACGTTATATCGTAATAGTATATAACGTTATACGTTATATCGTAATACTATATAACGTTATACGTTATATCGTAATAACATATAACGCTATACGTTATATCGTAATAGTATATAACGTTATACGTTATATCGTAATACTATATAACGTTATACGTTATATCGTAATGGCATATAACGTTATACGTTATATCGTAATAGCATATAACGTTATACGTTATATCGTAATAGTATATAAGGTTAACGGTTATATCGTAATACTATATAACGTTATACGTTATATCGTAATAGTATATAACGTTATACGTTATATCGTAATAGCATATAACGTTATACGTTATATCGTAATAGCATATAACGTTATACGTTATATCGTAATAGTATATAACGTTATACGTTATACCATAGTAGTATATAACGTTATACGTTATATCGTAATAGTATATAACGTTATATGTTATATCGTAATAACATACAACGCTATACGTTATATCGTAATACTATATAACGTTATACGTTATATCGTAATAGCATATAACGTTATACGTTATATCGTAATAGCATATAACGTTATACGTTATATAGTAATAGCATATAACGTTATACGTTATATAGTAATAGCATATAACGTTATACGTTATATCGTAGTACTATATAACGCTATACGTTATATCGTAATACTATATAACGTTATACGTTATATCGTAATAGCATATAACGTTATACCTTATATCGTAATAGCATATAACGTTATACGTAATATCCTAATACTATATAACGCTATACGTTATATCGTAATAGTATATAACGTTATACGTTATATCGTAATACTATATAACGTTATACGTTATATCATAGTAGTATATAACGTTATACGTTATATCGTAATAACATATAACGCTATACGTTATATCGTAATAGGATATAACGTTATATGTTATATCGTAATAGCATATAACGTTATACGTTATATCGTAATAGCATATAACGTTATACGTTATATCGTAATAGTATATAACGTTATACGTTATATCGTAATAGCATATAACGTTATACGTTATATCGTAATAGCATATAACGTTATACGTTATATCGTAATAGTATATAACGTTATACGTTATACCATAGTAGTATATAACGTTATACGTTATATCGTAATAGTATATAACGTTATATGTTATATCGTAATAACATACAACGCTATACGTTATATCGTAATAGTATATAACGTTATATGTTATATCGTAATAGCGTATAACGTTATACGTTATATCGTAATAGCATATAACGTTATACGTTATATCGTAATAGCATATAACGTTATACGTTATATCGTAATAGCATATAACGTTATACGTTATATCGTAATAGCATATAACGTTATACGTTATATCGTAATAGCATATAACGTTATACGTTATATCATAGTAGTATATAACGTTATACGTTATATCGTAATAGTATATAACGTTATACGTTATATCGTAATAGCATATAACGTTATACGTTATATCGTAATAGCATATAACGTTATACGTTATATCGTAATAGTATACAACGTTATACGTTATATCGTAATAGCATATAACGTTATACGTTATATCGTAATAGTACATAACGTTATACGTTATATCGTAATAGCATATAACGTTATACGTTATATCGTAATAGCATATAACGTTATACGTTATATAGTAATAGCATATAACGTTATACGTTATATCGTAATACTATATAACGTTATACGTTATATCATAGTAGTATATAACGTTTTACGTTATATCGTAATAGTATATAACGTTATACGTTATATCGTAATAGCATATAACGATATACGTTATATCGTAATACTATATAACGTTATACGTTATATCGTAATAGCATATAACGTTATACGTTATATCGTAATACTATATAACGTTATACGTTATATAGTAATAGCATATAACGTTATACGTTATATCGTAATACTATATAACGTTATACGTTATATCATAGTAGTATATAACGTTATATGTTATATCGTAATAACATATAACGCTATACGTTATATCGTAATAGTATATAACGTTATACGTTATATCGTAATACTATATAACGTTATACGTTATATCGTAATAGTATATAACGTTATAGGTTATATCGTAATACTATATAACGTTATACGTTATATCGTAATAGTATATAACGATATACGTTATATCGTAATACTATATAACGTTATACCTTATATCGTAATAGCATATAACGTTATATGTTATATCGTAATAGCATATAACGTTATACGTTATATCGTAATACTATATAACGTTATACGTTATATAGTAATAGCATATAACGTTATACGTTATGTCGTAATACTATATAACGTTATACGTTATATCATAGTAGTATATAACGTTATATGTTATATCGTAATAACATATAACGCTATACGTTATATCGTAATAGTATATAACGTTATACGTTATATCGTAATACTATATAACGTTATACGTTATATCGTAATACTATATAACGTTATACGTTATATCGTAATAGTATATAACGTTATATGTTATATCGTAATAACATATAACGCTATACGTTATATCGTAATAGTATATAACGTTATACGTTATATCGTAATACTATATAACGTTATACGTTATATCGTAATAGTATATAACGTTATACGTTATATCGTATTACTATATAACGTTATACGTTATATCGTAATACTATATAACGTTATACGTTATATCGTAATAGCATATAACGTTATACTTTATATCGTAATAGCATATAACGTTACACGTTATATCGTAATACTATATAACGTTATTAGCTATATCATAATAGCATATAACGTTATACGTTATATCGTAATAGTATATAACGTAATATGTTATATCGTAATACTATATAACGTTATACGTTATATCGTAATAGTATATAACGTTATATGTTATATCGTAATAACATATAACGCTATACGTTATATCGTAATACTATATAACGTTATACGTTATATCGTAATAGCATATAACGTTATACCTTATATCGTAATAGCATATAACGTTATACGTAATATCCTAATACTATATAACGTTATACGTTATATCGTAATAGCATATAACGTTATACGTTATATCGTAATAGCATATAACGTTATACGTTATATCGTAATAGCATATAACGTTATACGTTATATCGTAATAGCATATAACGTTATACGTTATACGTTATATCGTAATAGCATATAACGTTATACGTTATATCGTAATACTATATAACGTTATACGTTATATCGTAATACTATATAACGTTATACGTTATATCGTAATAGTATATAACGTTATATGTTATATCGTAATAACATATAACGCTATACGTTATATCGTAATAGTATATAACGTTATACGTTATATCGTAATACTATATAACGTTATACGTTATATCGTAATAGCATATAACGTTATACGTTATATCGTAATACTATATAACGTTATACGTTATATCGTAATAGCATATAACGTTATACTTTATATCGTAATAGCATATAACGTTACACGTTATATCGTAATACTATATAACGTTATTAGCTATATCATAATAGCATATAACGTTATACGTTATATCGTAATAGTATATAACGTAATATGTTATATCGTAATACTATATAACGTTATACGTTATATCGTAATAGTATATAACGTTATATGTTATATCGTAATAACATATAACGTTATACGTTATATCGTAATACTATATAACGTTATACGTTATATAGTAATAGCATATAACGTTATACGTTATATCGTAATACTATATAACGTTATACGTTATATCATAGTAGTATATAACGTTATATGTTATATCGTAATAACATATAACGCTATACGTTATATCGTAATAGTATATAACGTTATACGTTATATCGTAATACTATATAACGTTATACGTTATATCGTAATAGTATATAACGTTATAGGTTATATCGTAATAGCATATAACGTTATACGTTATATAGTAATAGCATATAACGTTATACGTTATATCGTAATACTATATAACGTTATACGTTATATCATAGTAGTATATAACGTTATACGTTATATCGTAATAGTATATAACGTTATATGTTATATCGTAATAGCATATAACGTTATACGTTATATCGTAATAGCATATAACGTTATACGTTATATCGTAATAGCATATAACGTTATACGTTATATCGTAATAGTATATAACGTTACACGTTATATCGTAATACTATATAACGTTATTAGCTATATCATAATAGCATATAACGTTATACGTTATATCGTAATAGTATATAACGTTATATGTTATATCGTAATGCTATATAACGTTATACGTTATATCGTAATAGTATATAACGTTATACGTTATATCGTAATAGTATATAAGGTTAACGGTTATATCGTGATACTATATAACGTTATTAGCTATATCATAATAGCATATAACGTTATACGTTATATCGTAATAGTATATAACGTTATACGTTATATCGTAATACTATATAACGTTATACGTTATATCGTAATAGTATATAACGTTACACGTTATATCGTAATACTATATAACGTTATTAACTATATCATAATAGCATATAACGTTATACGTTATATCGTAATAGTATATAACATTATATGTTATATCGTAATAGCATATAACGTTATACGTTATATCGTAATAGTATATAACGTTATACGTTATATCGTAATAGCATATAACGTAATACGTTATATCGTAATAGCATCTAACGTTATACGTTATATCGTAATAGCATATAACGTTATACGTTATATCGTAATAGTATATAACGTTATACGTTATACCATAGTAGTATATAACGTTATACGTTATATCGTAATAGTATATAACGTTATATGTTATATCGTAATAACATACAACGCTATACGTTATATCGTAATACTATATAACGTTATACGTTATATCGTAATAGCATATAACGTTATACGTTATATCGTAATAGCATATAACGTTATACGTTATATAGTAATAGCATATAACGTTATACGTTATATCGTAGTACTATATAACGTTATACGTTATATCATAGTAGTATATAACGTTATACGGTATATCGTAATAGTATATAACGTTATATGTTATATCGTAATAGCATATAACGTTATACGTTATATCGTAATAGTATATAACGTTATACGTTATATCGTAATAGCATATAACGTTATACTTTATATCGTAATACTATATAACGTTATACGTTATATCATAGTAGTATATAACGTTATACGTTATATCGTAATAGCATATAACGTTATACGTTATATCGTAATAACATATAACGTTATACGTTATATCGTAATAGCATATAACGTTATACGTTATATCGTAATAGCATATAACGTTATACGTTATATCATAGTAGTATATAACGTTATACGTTATATCGTAATAGTATATAACGTTATACGTTATATCGTAATAGCATATAACGTTATATGTTATATCGTAATAGCATATAACGTTATACGTTATATCGTAGTAGTATATAACGTTATACGTTATATCGTAATAGCATATAACGTTATACGTTATATCGTAATAGTATATAACGTTATATGTTATATCGTAATACTATATAACGTTATATGTTATATCGTAATACTATATAACGTTATACGCTATATCGTAATAGTATATAACGTCATACCTTATATCGTAATAGCATATAACGTTATACGTTATATCGTAATACTATATAACGTTATACGTTATATCGTAATAGCATATAACGTTATTGGATATATCGTAATAGCATATAACGTTATACGTTATATCGTAATAGCATATAACGTTATACGTTATATCGTAATAGCATATAACGTTATACGTTATATCGTAATAGCATATAACGTTATACGTTATATCGTAATAGCATATAACGTTATACGTTATATCGTAATAGCATATAACGTTATACGTTATACGTTATATCGTAATAGCATATAACGTTATACGTTATATCGTAATACTATATAACGTTATACGTTATATCGTAATACTATATAACGTTATACGTTATATCGTAATAGTATATAACGTTATATGTTATATCGTAATAACATATAACGCTATACGTTATATCGTAATAGTATATAACGTTATACGTTATATCGTAATACTATATAACGTTATACGTTATATCGTAATAGTATATAACGTTATACGTTATATCGTAATACTATATAACGTTATACGTTATATCGTAATACTATATAACGTTATACGTTATATCGTAATAGCATATAACGTTATACTTTATATCGTAATAGCATATAACGTTACACGTTATATCGTAATACTATATAACGTTATTATCTATATCATAATAGCATATAACGTTATACGTTATATCGTAATAGCATATAACGTTATACCTTATATCGTAATAGCATATAACGTTATACGTTATATCGTAATAGCATATAACGTTATACCTTATATCGTAATAGCATATAACGTTATACGTTATATCGTAATAGCATATAACGTTATACCTTATATCGTAATAGCATATAACGTTATACGTTATATCCTAATACTATATAACGTTATACGTTATATCGTAATAGCATATAACGTTATACGTTATATCGTAATAGCATATAACGTTATACGTTATATCGTAATAGCATATAACGTTATACGTTATATCGTAATAGCATATAACGTTATACGTTATACGTTATATCGTAATAGCATATAACGTTATACGTTACATCGTAATACTATATAACGTTATACGTTATATCGTAATACTATATAACGTTATACGTTATATCGTAATAGTATATAACGTTATAGGTTATATCGTAATACTATATAACGTTATACGTTATATCGTAATAGTATATAACGTTATATGTTATATCGTAATAGCATATAACGTTATACGTTATATCGTAATAGCATATAACGTTATACGTTATATCGTAATAGTATATAACGTTATACGTTATATCGTAATAGCATATAACGTTATATGTTATATCGTAATAACATATAACGCTATACGTTATATCGTAATAGTATATAACGTTATACGTTATATCGTAATAGTATATAACGTTATATGTTATATCGTAATAACATATAACGCTATACGTTATATCGTAATAGTATATAACGTTATACGTTATATCGTAATACTATATAACATTATACGTTATATCGTAATGGCATATAACGTTATACGTTATATCGTAATAGCATATAACGTTATACGTTATATCGTAATAGTATATAAGGTTAACGGTTATATCGTGATACTATATAACGTTATTAGCTATATCATAATAGCATATAACGTTATACGTTATATCGTAATAGTATATAACGTTATACGTTATATCGTAATACTATATAACGTTATACGTTATATCGTAATAGTATATAACGTTACACGTTATATCGTAATACTATGTAACGTTATTAGCTATATCATAATAGCATATAACGTTATACGTTATATCGTAATAGTATATAACGTTATATGTTATATCGTAATACTATATAACGTTATACGTTATATCGTAATAGTATATAACGTTATACGTTATATCGTAATAACATATAACGCTATACGTTATATCGTAATACTATATAACATTATATGTTATATCGTAATAGCATATAACGTTATACGTTATATCGTAATAGTATATAACGTTATACGTTATATCGTAATAGCATATAACGTTATACGTTATATCGTAATAGCATATAACGTTATACGTTATATCGTAATAGCATATAACGTTATACGTTATATCGTAATACTATATAACGTTATACATTATATCGTAATACTATATAACGTTATTAGCTGTATCATAATAGCATATAACGTTATACGTTATATCGTAATAGTATATAACGTTATACGTTATATCGTAATACTATATAACGTTATACGTTATATCGTAATAGTATATAACGTTATACGTTATATCATAGTAGTATATAACGTTATACGTTATATCATAGTAGTATATAACGTTATACGTTATATCGTAATATTATATAACGATATACGTTATATCGTAATACTATATAACGTTATACGTTATATCGTAATAGCATATAACGTTATACGTTATATCGTAATAGTATATAACGTTATATGTTATATCGTAATACTATATAACGTTATACGTTATATCGTAATAGTATATAACGTTATACGTTATATCGTAATAGTATATAACGTTATACGTTATATCGTAATAGCATATAACGTTATACGTTATATCGTAATAGCATATAACGTTATACGTTATATCGTAATAGTATATAACGTTATACGTTATACCATAGTAGTATATAACGTTATACGTTATATCGTAATAGTATATAACGTTATATGTTATATCGTAATAACATACAACGCTATACGTTATATCGTAATACTATATAACGTTATACGTTATATCGTAATAGCATATAACGTTATACGTTATATCGTAATAGCATATAACGTTATACGTTATATAGTAATAGCATATAACGTTATACGTTATATCGTAGTACTATATAACGTTATACGTTATATCATAGTAGTATATAACGTTATACGTTATATCGTAATAGTATATAACGTTATATGTTATATCGTAATAGCATATAACGTTATACGTTATATCGTAATAGTATATAACGTTATACGTTATATCGTAATAGCATATAACGTTATACGTTATATCGTAATACTATATAACGTTATACGTTATATCATAGTAGTATATAACGTTATACGTTATATCGTAATAACATATAACGCTATACGTTATATCGTAATAGGATATAACGTTATATGTTATATCGTAATAGCATATAACGTTATACGTTATATCGTAATAGCATATAACGTTATACGTTATATCGTAATAGTATATAACGTTATACGTTATATCGTAATAGCATATAACGTTATACGTTATATCGTAATAGCATATAACGTTATACGTTATATCGTAATAGTATATAACGTTATACGTTATACCATAGTAGTATATAACGTTATACGTTATATCGTAATAGTATATAACGTTATATGTTATATCGTAATAACATACAACGCTATACGTTATATCGTAATACTATATAACGTTATACGTTATATCGTAATAGCATATAACGTTATACGTTATATCGTAATAGCATATAACGTTATACGTTATATAGTAATAGCATATAACGTTATACGTTATATCGTAGTACTATATAACGTTATACGTTATATCATAGTAGTATATAACGTTATACGTTATATCGTAATAGTATATAACGTTATATGTTATATCGTAATAGCATATAACGTTATACGTTATATCGTAATAGTATATAACGTTATACGTTATATCGTAATAGCATATAACGTTATACGTTATATCGTAATACTATATAACGTTATACGTTATATCATAGTAGTATATAACGTTATACGTTATATCGTAATAACATATAACGCTATACGTTATATCGTAATAGTATATAACGTTATATGTTATATCGTAATAGCGTATAACGTTATACGTTATATCGTAATAGCATATAACGTTATACGTTATATCGTAATAGCATATAACGTTATACGTTATATCGTAATAGCATATAACGTTATACGTTATATCGTAATAGCATATAACGTTATACGTTATATCGTAATAGCATATAACGTTATACGTTATATCATAGTAGTATATAACGTTATACGTTATATCGTAATAGTATATAACGTTATACGTTATATCGTAATAGCATATAACGTTATACGTTATATCGTAATACTATATAACGTTATACCTTATATCGTAATAGCATATAACGTTATATGTTATATCGTAATAGCATATAACGTTATACGTTATATCGTAATACTATATAACTTTATACGTTATATAGTAATAGCATATAACGTTATACGTTATGTCGTAATACTATATAACGTTATACGTTATATCATAGTAGTATATAACGTTATATGTTATATCGTAATAACATATAACGCTATACGTTATATCGTAATAGTATATAACGTTATACGTTATATCGTAATACTATATAACGTTATACGTTATATCGTAATAGTATATAACGTTATAGGTTATATCGTAATACTATATAACGTTATACGTTATATCGTAATAGTATATAACGATATACGTTATATCGTAATACTATATAACGTTATACGTTATATCGTAATAGCATATAACGTTATATGTTATATCGTAATAGCATATAACGTTATACGTTATATCGTAGTAGTATATAACGTTATACGTTATATCGTAATAGCATATAACGTTATACGTTATATCGTAATAGTATATAACGTTATATGTTATATCGTAATACTATATAACGTTATATGTTATATCGTAATACTATATAACGTTATACGCTATATCGTAATAGTATATAACGTTATACCTTATATCGTAATAGCATATAACGTTACACGTTATATCGTAATACTATATAACGTTATACGTTATATCGTAATAGCATATAACGTTATTGGATATATCGTAATAGCATATAACGTTATACGTTATATCGTAATAGCATATAACGTTATACGTTATATCGTAATAGCATATAACGTTATACGTTATATCGTAATAGCATATAACGTTATACGTTATATCGTAATAGCATATAACGTTATACGTTATACGTTATATCGTAATAGCATATAACGTTATACGTTATATCGTAATACTATATAACGTTATACGTTATATCGTAATACTATATAACGTTATACGTTATATCGTAATAGTATATAACGTTATATGTTATATCGTAATAACATATAACGCTATACGTTATATCGTAATAGTATATAACGTTATACGTTATATCGTAATACTATATAACGTTATACGTTATATCGTAATAGTATATAACGTTATACGTTATATCGTAATACAATATAACGTTATACGTTATATCGTAATACTATATAACGTTATACGTTATATCGTAATAGCATATAACGTTATACTTTATATCGTAATAGCATATAACGTTACACGTTATATCGTAATACTATATAACGTTATTAGCTATATCATAATAGCATATAACGTTATACGTTATATCGTAATAGTATATAACGTAATATGTTATATCGTAATACTATATAACGTTATACGTTATATCGTAATAGTATATAACGTTATATGTTATATCGTAATAACATATAACGTTATACGTTATATCGTAATAGTATATAACGTTATATGTTATATCGTAATAACATATAACGCTATACGTTATATCGTAATAGTATATAACGTTATACGTTATATCGTAATACTATATAACGTTATACGTTATATCGTAATAGTATATAACGTTATACGTTATATCGTAATACTATATAACGTTATACGTTATATCGTAATAGCATATAACGTTATACTTTATATCGTAATAGCATATAACGTTACACGTTATATCGTAATACTATATAACGTTATTAGCTATATCATAATAGCATATAACGTTATACGTTATATCGTAATAGTATATAACGTAATATGTTATATCGTAATACTATATAACGTTATACGTTATATCGTAATAGTATATAACGTTATATGTTATATCGTAATAACATATAACGCTATACGTTATATCGTAATACTATATAACGTTATACGTTATATCGTAATAGCATATAACGTTATACGTTATATCGTAATAGCATATAACGTTATACGTTATATCCTAATACTATATAACGTTATACGTTATATCGTAATACTATATAACGTTATACGTTATATCGTAATAGTATATAACGTTATAGGTTATATCGTAATACTATATAACGTTATACGTTATATCGTAATAGTATATAACGATATACGTTATATCGTAATACTATATAACGTTATACGTTATATCGTAATAGCATATAACGTTATATGTTATATCGTAATAGCATATAACGTTATACGTTATATCGTAATACTATATAACGTTATACGTTATATCGTAATAGCATATAACGTTACACGTTATATCGTAATACTATATAACGTTATTATCTATATCATAATAGCATATAACGTTATACGTTATATCGTAATAGCATATAACGTTATACCTTATATCGTAATAGCATATAACGTTATACGTTATATCGTAATAGCATATAACGTTATACCTTATATCGTAATAGCATATAACGTTATACGTTATATCGTAATAGCATATAACGTTATACCTTATATCGTAATAGCATATAACGTTATACGTTATATCCTAATGCTATATAACGTTATACGTTATATCGTAATAGCATATAACGTTATACGTTATATCGTAATAGCATATAACGTTATACGTTATATCGTAATAGCATATAACGTTATACGTTATATCGTAATAGCATATAACGTTATACGTTATACGTTATATCGTAATAGCATATAACGTTATACGTTACATCGTAATACTATATAACGTTATACGTTATATCGTAATACTATATAACGTTATACGTTATATCGTAATAGTATATAACGTTATAGGTTATATCGTAATACTATATAACGTTATACGTTATATCGTAATAGTATATAACGATATACGTTATATCGTAATACTATATAACGTTATACGTTATATCGTAATAGCATATAACGTTATATGTTATATCGTAATAGCATATAACGTTATACGTTATATCGTAATACTATATAACGTTATACGTTATATAGTAATAGCATATAACGTTATACGTTATATCGTAATACTATATAACGTTATACGTTATATCATAGTAGTATATAACGTTATATGTTATATCGTAATAACATATAACGCTATACGTTATATCGTAATAGTATATAACGTTATATGTTATATCGTAATAACATATAACGCTATACGTTATATCGTAATAGTATATAACGCTATACGTTATATCGTAATACTATATAACGTTATACGTTATATCGTAATACTATATAACGTTATACGTTATATCGTAATAGTATATAACGTTATACGTTATATCGTAATACTATATAACGTTATACGTTATATCGTAATAGTATATAACGTTATACGTTATATCGTAATACTATATAACGTTATACGTTATATCGTAATAGTATATAACGTTATACGTTATATCGTAATAGCATATAACGTTATACGTTATATCGTAATAGTATATAACGTTATATGTTATATCGTAATAACATACAACGTTATACGTTATATCGTAATAGTATATAACGTTATATGTTATATCGTAATAACATACAACGTTATACGTTATATCGTAATACTATATAACGTTATACGTTATATCGTAATAGCATATAACGTTATATGTTATATCGTAATAGCATATAACGTTATACGTTATATCGTAATAGCATATAACGTTATACGTTATATCGTAATAGCATATAACGTTATACGTTATATCGTAATAGCATATAACGTTATACGTTATATCGTAATAACATATAACGCTATACGTTATATCGTAATAGCATATAACGTTATATGTTATATCGTAATAACATATAACGCTATACGTTATATCGTAATAGTATATAACGTTATACGTTATATCGTAATAGTATATAACGTTATATGTTATATCGTAATAACATATAACGCTATACGTTATATCGTAATAGTATATAACGTTATACGTTATATCGTAATACTATATAACATTATACGTTATATCGTAATGGCATATAACGTTATACGTTATATCGTAATAGCATATAACGTTATACGTTATATCGTAATAGTATATAAGGTTAACGGTTATATCGTGATACTATATAACGTTATTAGCTATATCATAATAGCATATAACGTTATACGTTATATCGTAATAGTATATAACGTTATACGTTATATCGTAATACTATATAACGTTATACGTTATATCGTAATAGTATATAACGTTACACGTTATATCGTAATACTATGTAACGTTATTAGCTATATCATAATAGCATATAACGTTATACGTTATATCGTAATAGTATATAACGTTATATGTTATATCGTAATACTATATAACGTTATACGTTATATCGTAATAGTATATAACGTTATACGTTATATCGTAATAACATATAACGCTATACGTTATATCGTAATACTATATAACATTATATGTTATATCGTAATAGCATATAACGTTATACGTTATATCGTAATAGTATATAACGTTATACGTTATATCGTAATAGCATATAACGTTATACGTTATATCGTAATAGCATATAACGTTATACGTTATATCGTAATAGCATATAACGTTATACGTTATATCGTAATACTATATAACGTTATACGTTATATCGTAATACTATATAACGTTATTAGCTGTATCATAATAGCATATAACGTTATACGTTATATCGTAATAGTATATAACGTTATACGTTATATCGTAATACTATATAACGTTATACGTTATATCGTAATAGTATATAACGTTATACGTTATATCATAGTAGTATATAACGTTATACGTTATATCATAGTAGTATATAACGTTATACGTTATATCGTAATATTATATAACGATATACGTTATATCGTAATACTATATAACGTTATACGTTATATCGTAATAGCATATAACGTTATACGTTATATCGTAATAGTATATAACGTTATATGTTATATCGTAATACTATATAACGTTATACGTTATATCGTAATAGTATATAACGTTATACGTTATATCGTAATAGCATATAACGTTATACGTTATATCGTAATAGCATATAACGTTATACGTTATATCGTAATAGTATATAACGTTATACGTTATACCATAGTAGTATATAACGTTATACGTTATATCGTAATAGTATATAACGTTATATGTTATATCGTAATAACATACAACGCTATACGTTATATCGTAATAACATATAACGCTATACGTTATATCGTAATAGGATATAACGTTATATGTTATATCGTAATAGCATATAACGTTATACGTTATATCGTAATACTATATAACGTTATACGTTATATCGTAATAGCATATAACGTTATATGTTATATCGTAATAGCATATAACGTTATACGTTATATCGTAATAGCATATAACGTTATACGTTATATCGTAATAGCATATAACGTTATACGTTATATCGTAATAGCATATAACGTTATACGTTATATCGTAATAACATATAACGCTATACGTTATATCGTATGCATATAACGTTATATGTTATATCGTAATAACATATAACGCTATACGTTATATCGTAATAGTATATAACGTTATACGTTATATCGTAATAGTATATAACGTTATATGTTATATCGTAATAACATATAACGCTATACGTTATATCGTAATAGTATATAACGTTATACGTTATATCGTAATACTATATAACATTATACGTTATATCGTAATGGCATATAACGTTATACGTTATATCGTAATAGCATATAACGTTATACGTTATATCGTAATAGTATATAAGGTTAACGGTTATATCGTGATACTATATAACGTTATTAGCTATATCATAATAGCATATAACGTTATACGTTATATCGTAATAGTATATAACGTTATACGTTATATCGTAATACTATATAACGTTATACGTTATATCGTAATAGTATATAACGTTACACGTTATATCGTAATACTATGTAACGTTATTAGCTATATCATAATAGCATATAACGTTATACGTTATATCGTAATAGTATATAACGTTATATGTTATATCGTAATACTATATAACGTTATACGTTATATCGTAATAGTATATAACGTTATACGTTATATCGTAATAACATATAACGCTATACGTTATATCGTAATACTATATAACATTATATGTTATATCGTAATAGCATATAACGTTATACGTTATATCGTAATAGTATATAACGTTATACGTTATATCGTAATAGCATATAACGTTATACGTTATATCGTAATAGCATATAACGTTATACGTTATATCGTGATAGCATATAACGTTATACGTTATATCGTAATACTATATAACGTTATACGTTATATCGTAATACTATATAACGTTATTAGCTGTATCATAATAGCATATAACGTTATACGTTATATCGTAATAGTATATAACGTTATACGTTATATCGTAATAGTATATAACGTTATACGTTATATCGTAATAGCATATAACGTTATACGTTATATCGTAATAGCATATAACGTTATACGTTATATCGTAATAGTATATAACGTTATACGTTATACCATAGTAGTATATAACGTTATACGTTATATCGTAATAGTATATAACGTTATATGTTATATCGTAATAACATACAACGCTATACGTTATATCGTAATACTATATAACGTTATACGTTATATCGTAATAGCATATAACGTTATACGTTATATCGTAATAGCATATAACGTTATACGTTATATAGTAATAGCATATAACGTTATACGTTATATCGTAGTACTATATAACGTTATACGTTATATCATAGTAGTATATAACGTTATACGTTATATCGTAATAGTATATAACGTTATATGTTATATCGTAATAGCATATAACGTTATACGTTATATCGTAATAGTATATAACGTTATACGTTATATCGTAATAGCATATAACGTTATACGTTATATCGTAATACTATATAACGTTATACGTTATATCATAGTAGTATATAACGTTATACGTTATATCGTAATAACATATAACGCTATACGTTATATCGTAATAGGATATAACGTTATATGTTATATCGTAATAGCATATAACGTTATACGTTATATCGTAATAGCATATAACGTTATACGTTATATCGTAATAGTATATAACGTTATACGTTATATCGTAATAGCATATAACGTTATACGTTATATCGTAATAGCATATAACGTTATACGTTATATCGTAATAGCATATAACGTTATATGTTATATCGTAATAGCATATAACGTTATACGTTATATCGTAATACTATATAACGTTATACGTTATATCGTAATAGCATATAACGTTATATGTTATATCGTAATAGCATATAACGTTATACGTTATATCGTAATAGCATATAACGTTATACGTTATATCGTAATAGCATATAACGTTATACGTTATATCGTAATAGCATATAACGTTATACGTTATATCGTAATAACATATAACGCTATACGTTATATCGTAATAGCATATAACGTTATATGTTATATCGTAATAACATATAACGCTATACGTTATATCGTAATAGTATATAACGTTATACGTTATATCGTAATAGTATATAACGTTATATGTTATATCGTAATAACATATAACGCTATACGTTATATCGTAATAGTATATAACGTTATACGTTATATCGTAATACTATATAACATTATACGTTATATCGTAATGGCATATAACGTTATACGTTATATCGTAATAGCATATAACGTTATACGTTATATCGTAATAGTATATAAGGTTAACGGTTATATCGTGATACTATATAACGTTATTAGCTATATCATAATAGCATATAACGTTATACGTTATATCGTAATAGTATATAACGTTATACGTTATATCGTAATACTATATAACGTTATACGTTATATCGTAATAGTATATAACGTTACACGTTATATCGTAATACTATGTAACGTTATTAGCTATATCATAATAGCATATAACGTTATACGTTATATCGTAATAGTATATAACGTTATATGTTATATCGTAATACTATATAACGTTATACGTTATATCGTAATAGTATATAACGTTATACGTTATATCGTAATAACATATAACGCTATACGTTATATCGTAATACTATATAACATTATATGTTATATCGTAATAGCATATAACGTTATACGTTATATCGTAATAGTATATAACGTTATACGTTATATCGTAATAGCATATAACGTTATACGTTATATCGTAATAGCATATAACGTTATACGTTATATCGTGATAGCATATAACGTTATACGTTATATCGTAATACTATATAACGTTATACGTTATATCGTAATACTATATAACGTTATTAGCTGTATCATAATAGCATATAACGTTATACGTTATATCGTAATAGTATATAACGTTATACGTTATATCGTAATAGTATATAACGTTATACGTTATATCGTAATAGCATATAACGTTATACGTTATATCGTAATAGCATATAACGTTATACGTTATATCGTAATAGTATATAACGTTATACGTTATACCATAGTAGTATATAACGTTATACGTTATATCGTAATAGTATATAACGTTATATGTTATATCGTAATAACATACAACGCTATACGTTATATCGTAATACTATATAACGTTATACGTTATATCGTAATAGCATATAACGTTATACGTTATATCGTAATAGCATATAACGTTATACGTTATATAGTAATAGCATATAACGTTATACGTTATATCGTAGTACTATATAACGTTATACGTTATATCGTAATAGCATATAACGTTATACGTTATATCGTAATAGCATATAACGTTATACGTTATATCGTAATACTATATAACGTTATACGTTATATCATAGTAGTATATAACGTTATACGTTATATCGTAATAACATATAACGCTATACGTTATATCGTAATAGGATATAACGTTATATGTTATATCGTAATAGCATATAACGTTATACGTTATATCGTAATAGCATATAACGTTATACGTTATATCGTAATAGTATATAACGTTATACGTTATATCGTAATAGCATATAACGTTATACGTTATATCGTAATAGCATATAACGTTATACGTTATATCGTAATAGTATATAACGTTATACGTTATACCATAGTAGTATATAACGTTATACGTTATATCGTAATAGTATATAACGTTATATGTTATATCGTAATAACATACAACGCTATACGTTATATCGTAATACTATATAACGTTATACGTTATATCGTAATAGCATATAACGTTATACGTTATATCGTAATAGCATATAACGTTATACGTTATATAGTAATAGCATATAACGTTATACGTTATATCGTAGTACTATATAACGTTATACGTTATATCATAGTAGTATATAACGTTATACGTTATATCGTAATAGTATATAACGTTATATGTTATATCGTAATAGCATATAACGTTATACGTTATATCGTAATAGTATATAACGTTATACGTTATATCGTAATAGCATATAACGTTATACGTTATATCGTAATACTATATAACGTTATACGTTATATCATAGTAGTATATAACGTTATACGTTATATCGTAATAACATATAACGCTATACGTTATATCGTAATAGTATATAACGTTATATGTTATATCGTAATAGCGTATAACGTTATACGTTATATCGTAATAGCATATAACGTTATACGTTATATCGTAATAGCATATAACGTTATACGTTATATCGTAATAGCATATAACGTTATACGTTATATCGTAATAGCATATAACGTTATACGTTATATCGTAATAGTACATAACGTTATACGTTATATCGTAATAGCATATAACGTTATACGTTATATCGTAATAGCATATAACGTTATACGTTATATCGTAATAGTATATAACGATATACGTTATATCGTAATACTATATAACGTTATACCTTATATCGTAATAGCATATAACGTTATATGTTATATCGTAATAGCATATAACGTTATACGTTATATCGTAATACTATATAACGTTATACGTTATATAGTAATAGCATATAACGTTATACGTTATGTCGTAATACTATATAACGTTATACGTTATATCATAGTAGTATATAACGTTATATGTTATATCGTAATAACATATAACGCTATACGTTATATCGTAATAGTATATAACGTTATACGTTATATCGTAATACTATATAACGTTATACGTTATATCGTAATAGTATATAACGTTATAGGTTATATCGTAATACTATATAACGTTATACGTTATATCGTAATAGTATATAACGATATACGTTATATCGTAATACTATATAACGTTATACGTTATATCGTAATAGCATATAACGTTATATGTTATATCGTAATAGCATATAACGTTATACGTTATATCGTAATAGTATATAACGTTATACGTTATATCGTAATAGCATATAACGTTATACGTTATATCGTAATAGTATATAACGTTATATGTTATATCGTAATACTATATAACGTTATATGTTATATCGTAATACTATATAACGTTATACGCTATATCGTAATAGTATATAACGTTATACCTTATATCGTAATAGCATATAACGTTATACGTTATATCGTAATACTATATAACGTTATACGTTATATCGTAATAGCATATAACGTTATTGGATATATCGTAATAGCATATAACGTTATACGTTATATCGTAATAGCATATAACGTTATACGTTATATCGTAATAGCATATAACGTTATACGTTATATCGTAATAGCATATAACGTTATACGTTATATCGTAATAGCATATAACGTTATACGTTATATCGTAATAGCATATAACGTTATACGTTATACGTTATATCGTAATAGCATATAACGTTATACGTTATATCGTAATACTATATAACGTTATACGTTATATCGTAATACTATATAACGTTATACGTTATATCGTAATAGTATATAACGTTATATGTTATATCGTAATAACATATAACGCTATACGTTATATCGTAATAGTATATAACGTTATACGTTATATCGTAATACTATATAACGTTATACGTTATATCGTAATAGTATATAACGTTATACGTTATATCGTAATACTATATAACGTTATACGTTATATCGTAATACTATATAACGTTATACGTTATATCGTAATAGCATATAACGTTATACTTTATATCGTAATAGCATATAACGTTACACGTTATATCGTAATACTATATAACGTTATTAGCTATATCATAATAGCATATAACGTTATACGTTATATCGTAATAGTATATAACGTAATATGTTATATCGTACTACTATATAACGTTATACGTTATATCGTAATAGTATATAACGTTATATGTTATATCGTAATAACATATAACGTTATACGTTATATCGTAATAGTATATAACGTTATATGTTATATCGTAATAACATATAACGCTATACGTTATATCGTAATAGTATATAACGTTATACGTTATATCGTAATACTATATAACGTTATACGTTATATCGTAATAGTATATAACGTTATACGTTATATCGTAATACTATATAACGTTATACGTTATATCGTAATAGCATATAACGTTATACTTTATATCGTAATAGCATATAACGTTACACGTTATATCGTAATACTATATAACGTTATTAGCTATATCATAATAGCATATAACGTTATACGTTATATCGTAATAGTATATAACGTAATATGTTATATCGTAATACTATATAACGTTATACGTTATATCGTAATAGTATATAACGTTATATGTTATATCGTAATAACATATAACGCTATACGTTATATCGTAATACTATATAACGTTATACGTTATATCGTAATAGCATATAACGTTATACGTTATATCGTAATAGCATATAACGTTATACGTTATATCCTAATACTATATAACGTTATACGTTATATCATAGTAGTATATAACGTTATACGTCATATCGTAATAGTATATAACGTTATATGTTATATCGTAATAGCATATAACGTTATACGTTATATCGTAATAGTATATAACGTTATACGTTATATCGTAATAGCATATAACGTTATACGTTATATAGTAATAGCATATAACGTTATACGTTATATCGTAATACTATATAACGTTATACGTTATATCATAGTAGTATATAACGTTATACGTTATATCGTAATAGTATATAACGTTATATGTTATATCGTAATAACATATAACGCTATACGTTATATCGTAATACTATATAACGTTATACGTTATATCGTAATAGCATATAACGTTATACGTTATATCGTAATAGCATATAACGTTATACGTTATATGCTATTACGATATAACGTTATACGTTATATCATAGTAGTATATAACGTTATACGTCATATCGTAATAGTATATAACGTTATATGTTATATCGTAATAGCATATAACGTTATACGTTATATCGTAATAGTATATAACGTTATACGTTATATCGTAATAGCATATAACGTTATACGTTATATAGTAATAGCATATAACGTTATACGTTATATCGTAATACTATATAACGTTATACGTTATATCATAGTAGTATATAACGTTATACGTTATATCGTAATAGTATATAACGTTATATGTTATATCGTAATAGCATATAACGTTATACGATATATCGTAATAGCATATAACGTTATACGTTATATCGTAATAGCATATAACGTTATACGTTATATCGTAATAGTATATAACGTTACACGTTATATCGTAATACTATATAACGTTATTAGCTATATCATAATAGCATATAACGTTATACGTTATATCGTAATAGTATATAACGTTATATGTTATATCGTAATGCTATATAACGTTATACGTTATATCGTAATAGTATATAACGTTATACGTTATATCGTAATAGTATATAAGGTTAACGGTTATATCGTGATACTATATAACGTTATTAGCTATATCATAATAGCATATAACGTTATACGTTATATCGTAATAGTATATAACGTTATACGTTATATCGTAATACTATATAACGTTATACGTTATATCGTAATAGTATATAACGTTACACGTTATATCGTAATACTATATAACGTTATTAACTATATCATAATAGCATATAACGTTATACGTTATATCGTAATAGTATATAACATTATATGTTATATCGTAATAGCATATAACGTTATACGTTATATCGTAATAGTATATAACGTTATACGTTATATCGTAATAGCATATAACGTATAACGTTATATCGTAATAGCATCTAACGTTATACGTTATATCGTAATAGCATATAACGTTATACGTTATATCGTAATGGCATATAACGTTATACGTTATATCGTAATAGCATATAACGTTATACGTTATATCGTAATAGTATATAACGTTATACGTTATATCGTAATAACATATAACGCTATACGTTATACCGTAATACTATATAACATTATATGTTATATCGTAATAGCATATAACGTTATACGTTATATCGTAATAGTATATAACGTTATATGTTATATCGTAATACTATATAACGTTATACGTTATATCGTAATAGTATATAACGTTATATGCTATTACGATATAACATATAACGTTATACGTTATATCGTAATAGCATATAACGTTACACCTTATATCGTAATACTATATAACGTTATACGTTATATCATAGTAGTATATAACGTTATACGATATATCGTAATAGTATATAACGTTATACGTTATATCGTAATAGCATATAACGTTATACGTTATATCGTAATAGCATATAACGTTATACGTTATATCGTAATAGCATATAACGTTATACGTTATACCATAGTGGTATATAACGTTATACGTTATATCGTAATAGTATATAACGTTATATGTTATATCGTAATAACATACAACGCTATACGTTATATCGTAATAGTATATAACGTTATACGTTATATCGTAATACTATATAACATTATACGTTATATCGTAATGGCATATAACGTTATACGTTATATCGTAATAGCATATAACGTTATACGTTATATCGTAATAGTATATAAGGTTAACGGTTATATCGTAATACTATATAACGTTATTAGCTATATCATAATAGCATATAACGTTATACGTTATATCGTAATAGTATATAACGTTATACGTTATATCGTAATACTATATAACGTTATACGTTATATCGTAATAGTATATAACGTTACACGTTATATCGTAATACTATATAACGTTATTAGCTATATCATAATAGCATATAACGTTATACGTTATATCGTAATAGTATATAACGTTATATGTTATATCGTAATACTATATAACGTTATACGTTATATCGTAATAGTGTATAACGTTATACGTTATATCGTAATAACATATAACGCTATACGTTATATCGTAATACTATATAACATTATATGTTATATCGTAATAGCATATAACGTTATACGTTATATCGTAATAGTATATAACGTTATACGTTATATCGTAATAGCATATAACGTTATACGTTATATCGTAATAGCATATAACGTTATACGTTATATCGTAATAGCATATAACGTTATACGTTATATCGTAATACTATATAACGTTATACGTTATATCGTAATAGTATATAACGTTATATGTTATATCGTAATAGTATATAACGTTATACGTTATATCGTAATAGCATATAACGTTATATGTTATATCGTAATAACATATAACGCTATACGTTATATCGTAATACTATATAACATTATATGTTATATCGTAATAGCATATAACGTTATACGTTATATCGTAATAGTATATAACGTTATACGTTATATCGTAATAGCATATAACGTTATACGTTATATCGTAATAGCATATAACGTTATACGTTATATCGTAATAGCATATAACGTTATACGTTATATCGTAATACTATATAACGTTATACGTTATATCGTAATAGTATATAACGTTATACGTTATATCGTAATAGCATATAACGTTATACGTTATATCGTAATAGCATATCACGTTATACGTTATATCGTAATAGCATATAACGTTATACGTTATATCGTAATAGTATATAACGTTATACGTTATATCGTAATAGCATATAACGTTATATGTTATATCGTAATAACATATAACGCTATACGTTATATCGTAATAGTATATAACGTTATACGTTATATCGTAATACTATATAACGTTATACGTTATATCGTAATAGTATATAACGTTATACGTTATATCGTAATACTATATAACGTTATACGTTATATCGTAATAGTATATAACGTTATAGGTTATATCGTAATACTATATAACGTTATACGTTATATCGTAATAGTATATAACGATATACGTTATATCGTAATAGCATATGACGTTATACGTTATATCGTAATAGCATATAACGATATACGTTATATCGTAATACTATATAACGTTATTAGCTATATCATAATAGCATATAACGTTATACGTTATATCGTAATAGTATATAACGTTATATGTTATATCGTAATACTATATAACGTTATACGTTATATCGTAATAGTGTATAACGTTATACGTTATATCGTAATAACATATAACGCTATACGTTATATCGTAATACTATATAACATTATATGTTATATCGTAATAGCATATAACGTTATACGTTATATCGTAATAGTATATAACGTTATACGTTATATCGTAATAGCATATAACGTTATACGTTATATCGTAATAGCATATAACGTTATACGTTATATCGTAATAGCATATAACGTTATACGTTATATCGTAATACTATATAACGTTATACGTTATATCGTAATAGTATATAACGTTATATGTTATATCGTAATAGCATATAACGTTATACGTTATATCGTAATAGCATATCACGTTATACGTTATATCGTAATAGCATATAACGTTATACGTTATATCGTAATAGTATATAACGTTATACGTTATATCGTAATAGCATATAACGTTATATGTTATATCGTAATAACATATAACGCTATACGTTATATCGTAATAGTATATAACGTTATACGTTATATCTTAATACTATATAACGTTATACGTTATATCGTAATAATATATAACGTTATATGTTATATCGTAATAACATATAACGCTATACGTTATATCGTAATAGTATATAACGTTATACGTTATATCGTAATAGCATATAACGTTATACGTTATATCGTAATGGCATATAACGTTATACGTTATATCGTAATAGCATATAACGTTATACGTTATATCGTAATAGTATATAAGGTTAACGGTTATATCGTAATACTATATAACGTTATTAGCTGTATCATAATAGCATATAACGTTATACGTTATATCGCAATAGTATATAACGTTATACGTTATATCGTAATACTATATAACGTTATACGTTATATCGTAATAGTATATAACGTTATGCGTTATATCATAGTAGTATATAACGTTATACGTTATATCATAGTAGTATATAACGTTATACGTTATATCGTAATATTATATAACGATATACGTTATATCGTAATACTATATAACGTTATACGTTATATCGTAATAGCATATAACGTTATACGTTATATCGTAATAGTATATAACGTTATATGTTATATCGTAATGCTATATAACGTTATACGTTATATCGTAATAGTATATAACGTTATACGTTATATCGTAATAGCATATAACGTTATACGTTATATCGTAATAGCATATAACGTTATACGTTATATCGTAATAGTATATAACGTTATACGTTATACCATAGTAGTATATAACGTTATACGTTTTATCGTAATAGTATATAACGTTATATGTTATATCGTAATAACATACAACGCTATACGTTATATCGTAATACTATATAACGTTATACGTTATATCGTAATAGCATATAACGTTATACGTTATATCGTAATAGCATATAACGTTATACGTTATATAGTAATAGCATATAACGTTATACGTTATATCGTAGTACTATATAACGTTATACGTTATATCATAGTAGTATATAACGTTATACGTTATATCGTAATAGTATATAACGTTATATGTTATATAGTAATAGCATATAACGTTATAAGTTATATCGTAATACTATATAACGTTATACGTTATATCATAGTAGTATATAACGTTATACGTTATATCGTAATACATATAACGTTATACGTTATATCGTAATAGCATATAACGATATACGTTATATCGTAATACTATATAACGTTATACGTTATATAGTAATAGCATATAACGTTATACGTTATATCGTAATACTATATAACGTTATACGTTATATCATAGTAGTATATAACGCTATACGTTATATCGTAATAGTATATAACGTTATACGTTATATCGTAATACTATATAACGTTATACGTTATATCGTAATAGTATATAACGTTATAGGTTATATCGTAATACTATATAACGTTATACGTTATATCGTAATAGTATATAACGATATACGTTATATCGTAATACTATATAACGTTATACGTTATATCATAGTAGTATATAACGTTATACGTTATATCGTAATATTATATAACGATATACGTTATATCGTAATATTATATAACGATATACGTTATATCGTAATACTATATAACGTTATACGTTATATCGTAATAGCATATAACGTTACACGTTATATCGTAATAGTATATAACTTTATATGTTATATCGTAATACTATATAACGTTATACGTTATATCGTAATAGCATATAACGTTATACGTTATATCGTAATAGTATATAACGTTATACGTTATATCATAGTAGTATATAACGTTATACGTTATATCGTAATAGTATATAACGTTATATGTTATATCGTAATAACATATAACGCTATACGTTATATCGTAATACTATATAACGTTATACGTTATATCGTAATAGCATATAACGTTATACGTTATATCGTAATAGCATATAACGGTATACGTTATATAGTAATAGGATATAACGTTATACGTTATATCGTAATACTATATAACGTTATACGTTATATCATAGTAGTATATAACGTTATACGTTATATCGTAATAGCATATAACGTTATACGTTATATCGTAATAGTATATAACGTTATACGTTATATCGTAATAGTATATAACGTTATATGTTATATCGTAATAACATATAACGCTATACGTTATATCGTAATAGTATATAACGTTATACGTTATATCGTAATACTATGTAACGTTATACGTTATATCGTAATGGCATATAACGTTATACGTTATATCGTAATGGCATATAACGTTATACGTTATATCGTAATAGCATATAACGTTATACGTTATATCGTAATACTATATAACGTTATACGTTATATCGTAATAGTATATAACGTTATATGTTATATCGTAATAGCATATAACGTTATACGTTATATCGTAATAGCATATAACGTTATACGTTATATCGTAATAGTATATAACGTTATACGTTATATCGTAATAGCATATAACGTTATATGTTATATCGTAATAACATATAACGCTATACGTTATATCGTAATAGTATATAACGTTATACGTTATATCGTAATACTATATAACGTTATACGTTATATCGTAATAGTATATAACGTTATATGTTATATCGTAATAACATATAACGCTATACGTTATATCGTAATAGTATATAACGTTATACGTTATATCGTAATAGCATATAACGTTATATGTTATATCGTAATAACATATAACGCTATACGTTATATCGTAATAGTATATAACGTTATACGTTATATCGTAATACTATATAACGTTATACGTTATATCATAATAGCATATAACGATATACGTTATATCGTAATACTATATAACGTTATACGTTATATAGTAATAGCATATAACGTTATACGTTATATCGTAATACTATATAACGTTATACGTTATATTATAGTAGTATATAACGCTATACGTTATATCGTAATAGTATATAACGTTATACGTTATATCGTAATACTATATAACGTTATACGTTATATCGTAATAGTATATAACGTTATAGGTTATATCGTAATACTATATAACGTTATACGTTATATCGTAATAGTATATAACGATATACGTTATATCGTAATACTATATAACGTTATACGTTATATCATAGTAGTATATAACGTTATACGTTATATCGTAATATTATATAACGATATACGTTATATCGTAATAGCATATAACGTTACACGTTATATCGTAATAGTATATAACTTTATATGTTATATCGTAATACTCTATAACGTTATACGTTATATCGTAATAGCATATAACGTTATACGTTATATCGTAATAGTATATAGCGTTATACGTTATATCATAGTAGTATATAACGTTATACGTTATATCGTAATAGTATATAACGTTATATGTTATATCGTAATAACATATAACGCTATACGTTATATCGTAATACTATATAACGTTATACGTTATATCGTAATAGCATATAACGTTATACGTTATATCGTAATAGCATATAACGTTATACGTTATATAGTAATAGCATATAACGTTATACGTTATATCGTAATACTATATAACGTTATACGTTATATCATAGTAGTATATAACGTTATACGTTATATCGTAATAGCATCTAACGTTATACGTTATATCGTAATAGTATATAACGTTATACGTTATATCATAGTAGTATATAACGTTATACGTTATATCGTAATAGTATATAACGTTATATGTTATATCGTAATAACATATAACGCTATAAGTTATATCGTAATACTATATAACGTTATACGTTATATCATAGTAGTATATAACGTTATACGTTATATCGTAATAGTATATAACGTTATACGTTATATCGTAATAGCATATAACGTTATACGTTATATCGTAATAGCATATAACGTTATACGTTATATCGTAATACTATATAACGATATACGTTATATCGTAATAGTATATAACGTTATATGTTATATCGTAATAGCATATAACGTTATACGTTATATCGTAATAGCATATAACGTTATACGTTATATCGTAATAGCATATAGCGTTATACGTTATATCGTAATACTATATAACGTTATACGTTATATCGTAATAGTATATAACGTTATATGTTATATCGTAATAGCATATAACGTTATACGTTATATCGTAATAGCATATAACGTTATACGTTATATCGTAATAGCATATAACGTTATATGTTATATCGTAATAACATATAACGCTATACGTTATATCGTAATAGTATATAACGTTATACGTTATATCGTAATACTATATAACGTTATACGTTCTATCGTAATAATATATAACGTTATATGTTATATCGTAATAACATATAACGCTATACGTTATATCGTAATAGTATATAACGTTATACGTTATATCGTAATACTATATAACGTTATACGTTATATCGTAATGGCATATAACGTTATACGTTATATCGTAATAGCATATAACGTTATACGTTATATCGTAATAGTATATAAGGTTAACGGTTATATCGTAATACTATATAACGTTATTAGCTGTATCATAATAGCATATAACGTTATACGTTATATCGTAATAGCATATAGCGTTATACGTTATATCGTAATACTATATAACGTTATACGTTATATCGTAATAGTATATAACGTTATATGTTATATCATAGTAGTATATAACGTTATACGTTATATCGTAATACTATATAACGTTATACGTTATATCGTAATAGTATATAACGTTATACGTTATATCGTAATAGCATATAACGTTATACGTTATATCGTAATAGCATATAACGTTATACGTTATATCGTAATAGTACATAACGTTATACGTTATATCGTAATAGCATATAACGTTATACGTTATATCGTAATAGCATATAACGTTATACGTTATATAGTAATAGCATATAACGTTATACGTTATATCGTAATACTATATAACGTTATACGTTATATCATAGTAGTATATAACGTTATACGTTATATCGTAATAGTATATAACGTTATAGGTTATATCGTAATAGCATATAACGTTATACGTTATATCGTAATACTATATAACGTTATACGTTATATCGTAATAGTATATAACGTTATATGTTATATCGTAATAGCATATAACGTTATACGTTATATCGTAATAGCATATAACGTTATACGTTATATCGTAATAGTATATAACGTTATACGTTATATCGTAATAGCATATAACGTTATACGTTATATCGTAATAACATATAACGCTATACGTTATATCATAGTAGTATATAACGTTACACGTTATATCGTAATAGTATATAACTTTATATGTTATATCGTAATACTATATAACGTTATACGTTATATCGTAATAGTATATAACGTTATATGTTATATCGTAATAACATATAACGTTATACGTTATATCGTAATAGCATATAACGTTACACGTTATATCGTAATACTATATAACGTTATTAGCTATATCATAATAGCATATAACGTTATACGTTATATCGTAATAGCATATAACGTTATACGTTATATCGTAATAGCATATAGCGTTATACGTTATATCGTAATACTATATAACGTTATACGTTATATCGTAATAGTATATAACGTTATACGTTATATCGTAATAGCATATAACGTTATACGTTATATCGTAATAGTATATAACGTTATACGTTATATCGTAATAGCATATAACGTTATACGTTATATCGTAATAGCATATAACGTTATACGTTATATCGTAATAGCATATAACGTTATACGTTATATCGTAATACTATATAACGTTATACGTTATATCGTAATAGTATATAACGTTATATGTTATATCGTAATAGGATATAACGTTATACGTTATATCGTAATAGCATATAACGTTATATGTTATATCGTAATAACATATAACGCTATACGTTATATCGTAATACTATATAACATTATATGTTATATCGTAATAGCATATAACGTTATACGTTATATCGTAATAGTATATAACGTTATACGTTATATCGTAATAGCATATAACGTTATACGTTATATCGTAATAGCATATAACGTTATACGTTATATCGTAATAGCATATAACGTTATACGTTATATCGTAATACTATATAACGTTATACGTTATATCGTAATAGTATATAACGTTATACGTTATATCGTAATAGCATATAACGTTATACGTTATATCGTAATAGCATATCACGTTATACGTTATATCGTAATAGCATATAACGTTATACGTTATATCGTAATAGTATATAACGTTATACGTTATATCGTAATAGCATATAACGTTATATGTTATATCGTAATAACATATAACGCTATACGTTATATCGTAATAGTATATAACGTTATACGTTATATCGTAATACTATATAACGTTATACGTTATATCGTAATAGTATATAACGTTATACGTTATATCGTAATACTATATAACGTTATACGTTATATCGTAATAGTATATAACGTTATAGGTTATATCGTAATACTATATAACGTTATACGTTATATCGTAATAGTATATAACGATATACGTTATATCGTAATAGCATATGACGTTATACGTTATATCGTAATAGCATATAACGATATACGTTATATCGTAATACTATATAACGTTATTAGCTATATCATAATAGCATATAACGTTATACGTTATATCGTAATAGTATATAACGTTATATGTTATATCGTAATACTATATAACGTTATACGTTATATCGTAATAGTGTATAACGTTATACGTTATATCGTAATAACATATAACGCTATACGTTATATCGTAATACTATATAACATTATATGTTATATCGTAATAGCATATAACGTTATACGTTATATCGTAATAGTATATAACGTTATACGTTATATCGTAATAGCATATAACGTTATACGTTATATCGTAATAGCATATAACGTTATACGTTATATCGTAATAGCATATAACGTTATACGTTATATCGTAATACTATATAACGTTATACGTTATATCGTAATAGTATATAACGTTATATGTTATATCGTAATAGCATATAACGTTATACGTTATATCGTAATAGCATATCACGTTATACGTTATATCGTAATAGCATATAACGTTATACGTTATATCGTAATAGTATATAACGTTATACGTTATATCGTAATAGCATATAACGTTATATGTTATATCGTAATAACATATAACGCTATACGTTATATCGTAATAGTATATAACGTTATACGTTATATCTTAATACTATATAACGTTATACGTTATATCGTAATAATATATAACGTTATATGTTATATCGTAATAACATATAACGCTATACGTTATATCGTAATAGTATATAACGTTATACGTTATATCGTAATACTATATAACGTTATACGTTATATCGTAATGGCATATAACGTTATACGTTATATCGTAATAGCATATAACGTTATACGTTATATCGTAATAGTATATAAGGTTAACGGTTATATCGTAATACTATATAACGTTATTAGCTGTATCATAATAGCATATAACGTTATACGTTATATCGCAATAGTATATAACGTTATACGTTATATCGTAATACTATATAACGTTATACGTTATATCGTAATAGTATATAACGTTATGCGTTATATCATAGTAGTATATAACGTTATACGTTATATCATAGTAGTATATAACGTTATACGTTATATCGTAATATTATATAACGATATACGTTATATCGTAATACTATATAACGTTATACGTTATATCGTAATAGCATATAACGTTATACGTTATATCGTAATAGTATATAACGTTATATGTTATATCGTAATGCTATATAACGTTATACGTTATATCGTAATAGTATATAACGTTATACGTTATATCGTAATAGCATATAACGTTATACGTTATATCGTAATAGCATATAACGTTATACGTTATATCGTAATAGTATATAACGTTATACGTTATACCATAGTAGTATATAACGTTATACGTTTTATCGTAATAGTATATAACGTTATATGTTATATCGTAATAACATACAACGCTATACGTTATATCGTAATACTATATAACGTTATACGTTATATCGTAATAGCATATAACGTTATACGTTATATCGTAATAGCATATAACGTTATACGTTATATAGTAATAGCATATAACGTTATACGTTATATCGTAGTACTATATAACGTTATACGTTATATCATAGTAGTATATAACGTTATACGTTATATCGTAATAGTATATAACGTTATATGTTATATAGTAATAGCATATAACGTTATAAGTTATATCGTAATACTATATAACGTTATACGTTATATCATAGTAGTATATAACGTTATACGTTATATCGTAATAGTATATAACGTTATACGTTATATCGTAATAGCATATAACGATATACGTTATATCGTAATACTATATAACGTTATACGTTATATAGTAATAGCATATAACGTTATACGTTATATCGTAATAGTATATAACGTTATATGTTATATCGTAATAACATATAACGCTATACGTTATATCGTAATAGTATATAACGCTATACGTTATATCGTAATACTATATAACGTTATACGTTATATCGTAATACTATATAACGTTATACGTTATATCGTAATAGTATATAACGTTATACGTTATATCGTAATACTATATAACGTTATACGTTATATCGTAATAGTATATAACGTTATACGTTATATCGTAATACTATATAACGTTATACGTTATATCGTAATAGTATATAACGTTATACGTTATATCGTAATAGCATATAACGTTATACGTTATATCGTAATAGTATATAACGTTATATGTTATATCGTAATAACATACAACGTTATACGTTATATCGTAATAGTATATAACGTTATATGTTATATCGTAATAACATACAACGTTATACGTTATATCGTAATACTATATAACGTTATACGTTATATCGTAATAGCATATAACGTTATATGTTATATCGTAATAGCATATAACGTTATACGTTATATCGTAATAGCATATAACGTTATACGTTATATCGTAATAGCATATAACGTTATACGTTATATCGTAATAGCATATAACGTTATACGTTATATCGTAATAACATATAACGCTATACGTTATATCGTAATAGCATATAACGTTATATGTTATATCGTAATAACATATAACGCTATACGTTATATCGTAATAGTATATAACGTTATACGTTATATCGTAATAGTATATAACGTTATATGTTATATCGTAATAACATATAACGCTATACGTTATATCGTAATAGTATATAACGTTATACGTTATATCGTAATACTATATAACATTATACGTTATATCGTAATGGCATATAACGTTATACGTTATATCGTAATAGCATATAACGTTATACGTTATATCGTAATAGTATATAAGGTTAACGGTTATATCGTGATACTATATAACGTTATTAGCTATATCATAATAGCATATAACGTTATACGTTATATCGTAATAGTATATAACGTTATACGTTATATCGTAATACTATATAACGTTATACGTTATATCGTAATAGTATATAACGTTACACGTTATATCGTAATACTATGTAACGTTATTAGCTATATCATAATAGCATATAACGTTATACGTTATATCGTAATAGTATATAACGTTATATGTTATATCGTAATACTATATAACGTTATACGTTATATCGTAATAGTATATAACGTTATACGTTATATCGTAATAACATATAACGCTATACGTTATATCGTAATACTATATAACATTATATGTTATATCGTAATAGCATATAACGTTATACGTTATATCGTAATAGTATATAACGTTATACGTTATATCGTAATAGCATATAACGTTATACGTTATATCGTAATAGCATATAACGTTATACGTTATATCGTAATAGCATATAACGTTATACGTTATATCGTAATACTATATAACGTTATACGTTATATCGTAATACTATATAACGTTATTAGCTGTATCATAATAGCATATAACGTTATACGTTATATCGTAATAGTATATAACGTTATACGTTATATCGTAATACTATATAACGTTATACGTTATATCGTAATAGTATATAACGTTATACGTTATATCATAGTAGTATATAACGTTATACGTTATATCATAGTAGTATATAACGTTATACGTTATATCGTAATATTATATAACGATATACGTTATATCGTAATACTATATAACGTTATACGTTATATCGTAATAGCATATAACGTTATACGTTATATCGTAATAGTATATAACGTTATATGTTATATCGTAATACTATATAACGTTATACGTTATATCGTAATAGTATATAACGTTATACGTTATATCGTAATAGCATATAACGTTATACGTTATATCGTAATAGCATATAACGTTATACGTTATATCGTAATAGTATATAACGTTATACGTTATACCATAGTAGTATATAACGTTATACGTTATATCGTAATAGTATATAACGTTATATGTTATATCGTAATAACATACAACGCTATACGTTATATCGTAATACTATATAACGTTATACGTTATATCGTAATAGCATATAACGTTATACGTTATATCGTAATAGCATATAACGTTATACGTTATATAGTAATAGCATATAACGTTATACGTTATATCGTAGTACTATATAACGTTATACGTTATATCATAGTAGTATATAACGTTATACGTTATATCGTAATAGTATATAACGTTATATGTTATATCGTATTAGCATATAACGTTATACGTTATATCGTAATAGTATATAACGTTATACGTTATATCGTAATAGCATATAACGTTATACGTTATATCGTAATACTATATAACGTTATACGTTATATCATAGTAGTATATAACGTTATACGTTATATCGTAATAACATATAACGCTATACGTTATATCGTAATAGGATATAACGTTATATGTTATATCGTAATAGCATATAACGTTATACGTTATATCGTAATACTATATAACGTTATACGTTATATCGTAATAGCATATAACGTTATATGTTATATCGTAATAGCATATAACGTTATACGTTATATCGTAATAGCATATAACGTTATACGTTATATCGTAATAGCATATAACGTTATACGTTATATCGTAATAGCATATAACGTTATACGTTATATCGTAATAACATATAACGCTATACGTTATATCGTAATAGCATATAACGTTATATGTTATATCGTAATAACATATAACGCTATACGTTATATCGTAATAGTATATAACGTTATACGTTATATCGTAATAGTATATAACGTTATATGTTATATCGTAATAACATATAACGCTATACGTTATATCGTAATAGTATATAACGTTATACGTTATATCGTAATACTATATAACATTATACGTTATATCGTAATGGCATATAACGTTATACGTTATATCGTAATAGCATATAACGTTATACGTTATATCGTAATAGTATATAAGGTTAACGGTTATATCGTGATACTATATAACGTTATTAGCTATATCATAATAGCATATAACGTTATACGTTATATCGTAATAGTATATAACGTTATACGTTATATCGTAATACTATATAACGTTATACGTTATATCGTAATAGTATATAACGTTACACGTTATATCGTAATACTATGTAACGTTATTAGCTATATCATAATAGCATATAACGTTATACGTTATATCGTAATAGTATATAACGTTATATGTTATATCGTAATACTATATAACGTTATACGTTATATCGTAATAGTATATAACGTTATACGTTATATCGTAATAACATATAACGCTATACGTTATATCGTAATACTATATAACATTATATGTTATATCGTAATAGCATATAACGTTATACGTTATATCGTAATAGTATATAACGTTATACGTTATATCGTAATAGCATATAACGTTATACGTTATATCGTAATAGCATATAACGTTATACGTTATATCGTGATAGCATATAACGTTATACGTTATATCGTAATACTATATAACGTTATACGTTATATCGTAATACTATATAACGTTATTAGCTGTATCATAATAGCATATAACGTTATACGTTATATCGTAATAGTATATAACGTTATACGTTATATCGTAATAGTATATAACGTTATACGTTATATCGTAATAGCATATAACGTTATACGTTATATCGTAATAGCATATAACGTTATACGTTATATCGTAATAGTATATAACGTTATACGTTATACCATAGTAGTATATAACGTTATACGTTATATCGTAATAGTATATAACGTTATATGTTATATCGTAATAACATACAACGCTATACGTTATATCGTAATACTATATAACGTTATACGTTATATCGTAATAGCATATAACGTTATACGTTATATCGTAATAGCATATAACGTTATACGTTATATAGTAATAGCATATAACGTTATACGTTATATCGTAGTACTATATAACGTTATACGTTATATCATAGTAGTATATAACGTTATACGTTATATCGTAATAGTATATAACGTTATATGTTATATCGTAATAGCATATAACGTTATACGTTATATCGTAATAGTATATAACGTTATACGTTATATCGTAATAGCATATAACGTTATACGTTATATCGTAATACTATATAACGTTATACGTTATATCATAGTAGTATATAACGTTATACGTTATATCGTAATAACATATAACGTTATACGTTATATCGTAATAGGATATAACGTTATATGTTATATCGTAATAGCATATAACGTTATACGTTATATCGTAATAGCATATAACGTTATACGTTATATCGTAATAGTATATAACGTTATACGTTATATCGTAATAGCATATAACGTTATACGTTATATCGTAATAGCATATAACGTTATACGTTATATCGTAATAGTATATAACGTTATACGTTATACCATAGTAGTATATAACGTTATACGTTATATCGTAATAGTATATAACGTTATATGTTATATCGTAATAACATACAACGCTATACGTTATATCGTAATACTATATAACGTTATACGTTATATCGTAATAGCATATAACGTTATACGTTATATCGTAATAGCATATAACGTTATACGTTATATAGTAATAGCATATAACGTTATACGTTATATCGTAGTACTATATAACGTTATACGTTATATCATAGTAGTATATAACGTTATACGTTATATCGTAATAGTATATAACGTTATATGTTATATCGTAATAGCATATAACGTTATACGTTATATCGTAATAGTATATAACGTTATACGTTATATCGTAATAGCATATAACGTTATACGTTATATCGTAATACTATATAACGTTATACGTTATATCATAGTAGTATATAACGTTATACGTTATATCGTAATAACATATAACGCTATACGTTATATCGTAATAGTATATAACGTTATATGTTATATCGTAATAGCGTATAACGTTATACGTTATATCGTAATAGCATATAACGTTATACGTTATATCGTAATAGCATATAACGTTATACGTTATATCGTAATAGCATATAACGTTATACGTTATATCGTAATAGCATATAACGTTATACGTTATATCGTAATAGTACATAACGTTATACGTTATATCGTAATAGCATATAACGTTATACGTTATATCGTAATAGCATATAACGTTATACGTTATATCGTAATAGTATATAACGATATACGTTATATCGTAATACTATATAACGTTATACCTTATATCGTAATAGCATATAACGTTATATGTTATATCGTAATAGCATATAACGTTATACGTTATATCGTAATACTATATAACGTTATACGTTATATCATAGTAGTATATAACGTTATACGTTATATCGTAATAACATATAACGCTATACGTTATATCGTAATAGGATATAACGTTATATGTTATATCGTAATAGCATATAACGTTATACGTTATATCGTAATACTATATAACGTTATACGTTATATCGTAATAGCATATAACGTTATATGTTATATCGTAATAGCATATAACGTTATACGTTATATCGTAATAGCATATAACGTTATACGTTATATCGTAATAGCATATAACGTTATACGTTATATCGTAATAGCATATAACGTTATACGTTATATCGTAATAACATATAACGCTATACGTTATATCGTAATAGCATATAACGTTATATGTTATATCGTAATAACATATAACGCTATACGTTATATCGTAATAGTATATAACGTTATACGTTATATCGTAATAGTATATAACGTTATATGTTATATCGTAATAACATATAACGCTATACGTTATATCGTAATAGTATATAACGTTATACGTTATATCGTAATACTATATAACATTATACGTTATATCGTAATGGCATATAACGTTATACGTTATATCGTAATAGCATATAACGTTATACGTTATATCGTAATAGCATATAAGGTTAACGGTTATATCGTGATACTATATAACGTTATTAGCTATATCATAATAGCATATAACGTTATACGTTATATCGTAATAGTATATAACGTTATACGTTATATCGTAATACTATATAACGTTATACGTTATATCGTAATAGTATATAACGTTACACGTTATATCGTAATACTATGTAACGTTATTAGCTATATCATAATAGCATATAACGTTATACGTTATATCGTAATAGTATATAACGTTATATGTTATATCGTAATACTATATAACGTTATACGTTATATCGTAATAGTATATAACGTTATACGTTATATCGTAATAACATATAACGCTATACGTTATATCGTAATACTATATAACATTATATGTTATATCGTAATAGCATATAACGTTATACGTTATATCGTAATAGTATATAACGTTATACGTTATATCGTAATAGCATATAACGTTATACGTTATATCGTAATAGCATATAACGTTATACGTTATATCGTGATAGCATATAACGTTATACGTTATATCGTAATACTATATAACGTTATACGTTATATCGTAATACTATATAACGTTATTAGCTGTATCATAATAGCATATAACGTTATACGTTATATCGTAATAGTATATAACGTTATACGTTATATCGTAATAGTATATAACGTTATACGTTATATCGTAATAGCATATAACGTTATACGTTATATCGTAATAGCATATAACGTTATACGTTATATCGTAATAGTATATAACGTTATACGTTATACCATAGTAGTATATAACGTTATACGTTATATCGTAATAGTATATAACGTTATATGTTATATCGTAATAACATACAACGCTATACGTTATATCGTAATACTATATAACGTTATACGTTATATCGTAATAGCATATAACGTTATACGTTATATCGTAATAGCATATAACGTTATACGTTATATAGTAATAGCATATAACGTTATACGTTATATCGTAGTACTATATAACGTTATACGTTATATCGTAATAGCATATAACGTTATACGTTATATCGTAATAGCATATAACGTTATACGTTATATCGTAATACTATATAACGTTATACGTTATATCATAGTAGTATATAACGTTATACGTTATATCGTAATAACATATAACGCTATACGTTATATCGTAATAGGATATAACGTTATATGTTATATCGTAATAGCATATAACGTTATACGTTATATCGTAATAGCATATAACGTTATACGTTATATCGTAATAGTATATAACGTTATACGTTATATCGTAATAGCATATAACGTTATACGTTATATCGTAATAGCATATAACGTTATACGTTATATCGTAATAGTATATAACGTTATACGTTATACCATAGTAGTATATAACGTTATACGTTATATCGTAATAGTATATAACGTTATATGTTATATCGTAATAACATACAACGCTATACGTTATATCGTAATACTATATAACGTTATACGTTATATCGTAATAGCATATAACGTTATACGTTATATCGTAATAGCATATAACGTTATACGTTATATAGTAATAGCATATAACGTTATACGTTATATCGTAGTACTATATAACGTTATACGTTATATCATAGTAGTATATAACGTTATACGTTATATCGTAATAGTATATAACGTTATATGTTATATCGTAATAGCATATAACGTTATACGTTATATCGTAATAGTATATAACGTTATACGTTATATCGTAATAGCATATAACGTTATACGTTATATCGTAATACTATATAACGTTATACGTTATATCATAGTAGTATATAACGTTATACGTTATATCGTAATAACATATAACGCTATACGTTATATCGTAATAGTATATAACGTTATATGTTATATCGTAATAGCGTATAACGTTATACGTTATATCGTAATAGCATATAACGTTATACGTTATATCGTAATAGCATATAACGTTATACGTTATATCGTAATAGCATATAACGTTATACGTTATATCGTAATAGCATATAACGTTATACGTTATATCGTAATAGTACATAACGTTATACGTTATATCGTAATAGCATATAACGTTATACGTTATATCGTAATAGCATATAACGTTATACGTTATATCGTAATAGTATATAACGATATACGTTATATCGTAATACTATATAACGTTATACCTTATATCGTAATAGCATATAACGTTATATGTTATATCGTAATAGCATATAACGTTATACGTTATATCGTAATACTATATAACGTTATACGTTATATAGTAATAGCATATAACGTTATACGTTATGTCGTAATACTATATAACGTTATACGTTATATCATAGTAGTATATAACGTTATATGTTATATCGTAATAACATATAACGCTATACGTTATATCGTAATAGTATATAACGTTATACGTTATATCGTAATACTATATAACGTTATACGTTATATCGTAATAGTATATAACGTTATAGGTTATATCGTAATACTATATAACGTTATACGTTATATCGTAATAGTATATAACGATATACGTTATATCGTAATACTATATAACGTTATACGTTATATCGTAATAGCATATAACGTTATATGTTATATCGTAATAGCATATAACGTTATACGTTATATCGTAGTAGTATATAACGTTATACGTTATATCGTAATAGCATATAACGTTATACGTTATATCGTAATAGTATATAACGTTATATGTTATATCGTAATACTATATAACGTTATATGTTATATCGTAATACTATATAACGTTATACGCTATATCGTAATAGTATATAACGTTATACCTTATATCGTAATAGCATATAACGTTATACGTTATATCGTAATACTATATAACGTTATACGTTATATCGTAATAGCATATAACGTTATTGGATATATCGTAATAGCATATAACGTTATACGTTATATCGTAATAGCATATAACGTTATACGTTATATCGTAATAGCATATAACGTTATACGTTATATCGTAATAGCATATAACGTTATACGTTATATCGTAATAGCATATAACGTTATACGTTATATCGTAATAGCATATAACGTTATACGTTATACGTTATATCGTAATAGCATATAACGTTATACGTTATATCGTAATACTATATAACGTTATACGTTATATCGTAATACTATATAACGTTATACGTTATATCGTAATAGTATATAACGTTATATGTTATATCGTAATAACATATAACGCTATACGTTATATCGTAATAGTATATAACGTTATACGTTATATCGTAATACTATATAACGTTATACGTTATATCGTAATAGTATATAACGTTATACGTTATATCGTAATACTATATAACGTTATACGTTATATCGTAATACTATATAACGTTATACGTTATATCGTAATAGCATATAACGTTATACTTTATATCGTAATAGCATATAACGTTACACGTTATATCGTAATACTATATAACGTTATTAGCTATATCATAATAGCATATAACGTTATACGTTATATCGTAATAGTATATAACGTAATATGTTATATCGTACTACTATATAACGTTATACGTTATATCGTAATAGTATATAACGTTATATGTTATATCGTAATAACATATAACGTTATACGTTATATCGTAATAGTATATAACGTTATATGTTATATCGTAATAACATATAACGCTATACGTTATATCGTAATAGTATATAACGTTATACGTTATATCGTAATACTATATAACGTTATACGTTATATCGTAATAGTATATAACGTTATACGTTATATCGTAATACTATATAACGTTATACGTTATATCGTAATAGCATATAACGTTATACTTTATATCGTAATAGCATATAACGTTACACGTTATATCGTAATACTATATAACGTTATTAGCTATATCATAATAGCATATAACGTTATACGTTATATCGTAATAGTATATAACGTAATATGTTATATCGTAATACTATATAACGTTATACGTTATATCGTAATAGTATATAACGTTATATGTTATATCGTAATAACATATAACGCTATACGTTATATCGTAATACTATATAACGTTATACGTTATATCGTAATAGCATATAACGTTATACGTTATATCGTAATAGCATATAACGTTATACGTTATATGCTATTACGATATAACGTTATACGTTATATCATAGTAGTATATAACGTTATACGTCATATCGTAATAGTATATAACGTTATATGTTATATCGTAATAGCATATAACGTTATACGTTATATCGTAATAGTATATAACGTTATACGTTATATCGTAATAGCATATAACGTTATACGTTATATAGTAATAGCATATAACGTTATACGTTATATCGTAATACTATATAACGTTATACGTTATATCATAGTAGTATATAACGTTATACGTTATATCGTAATAGTATATAACGTTATATGTTATATCGTAATAACATATAACGCTATACGTTATATCGTAATACTATATAACGTTATACGTTATATCGTAATAGCATATAACGTTATACGTTATATCGTAATAGCATATAACGTTATACGTTATATCCTAATACTATATAACGTTATACGTTATATCATAGTAGTATATAACGTTATACGTCATATCGTAATAGTATATAACGTTATATGTTATATCGTAATAGCATATAACGTTATACGTTATATCGTAATAGTATATAACGTTATACGTTATATCGTAATAGCATATAACGTTATACGTTATATAGTAATAGCATATAACGTTATACGTTATATCGTAATACTATATAACGTTATACGTTATATCATAGTAGTATATAACGTTATACGTTATATCGTAATAGTATATAACGTTATATGTTATATCGTAATAGCATATAACGTTATACGATATATCGTAATAGCATATAACGTTATACGTTATATCGTAATAGCATATAACGTTATACGTTATATCGTAATAGTATATAACGTTACACGTTATATCGTAATACTATATAACGTTATTAGCTATATCATAATAGCATATAACGTTATACGTTATATCGTAATAGTATATAACGTTATATGTTATATCGTAATGCTATATAACGTTATACGTTATATCGTAATAGTATATAACGTTATACGTTATATCGTAATAGTATATAAGGTTAACGGTTATATCGTGATACTATATAACGTTATTAGCTATATCATAATAGCATATAACGTTATACGTTATATCGTAATAGTATATAACGTTATACGTTATATCGTAATACTATATAACGTTATACGTTATATCGTAATAGTATATAACGTTACACGTTATATCGTAATACTATATAACGTTATTAACTATATCATAATAGCATATAACGTTATACGTTATATCGTAATAGTATATAACGTTATATGTTATATCGTAATAGCATATAACGTTATACGTTATATCGTAATAGTATATAACGTTATACGTTATATCGTAATAGCATATAACGTATAACGTTATATCGTAATAGCATCTAACGTTATACGTTATATCGTAATAGCATATAACGTTATACGTTATATCGTAATGGCATATAACGTTATACGTTATATCGTAATAGCATATAACGTTATACGTTATATCGTAATAGTATATAACGTTATACGTTATATCGTAATAACATATAACGCTATACGTTATACCGTAATACTATATAACATTATATGTTATATCGTAATAGCATATAACGTTATACGTTATATCGTAATAGTATATAACGTTATATGTTATATCGTAATACTATATAACGTTATACGTTATATCGTAATAGTATATAACGTTATATGTTATATCGTAATAACATATAACGTTATACGTTATATCGTAATAGCATATAACGTTACACCTTATATCGTAATACTATATAACGTTATACGTTATATCATAGTAGTATATAACGTTATACGATATATCGTAATAGTATATAACGTTATACGTTATATCGTAATAGCATATAACGTTATACGTTATATCGTAATAGCATATAACGTTATACGTTATATCGTAATAGCATATAACGTTATACGTTATACCATAGTGGTATATAACGTTATACGTTATATCGTAATAGTATATAACGTTATATGTTATATCGTAATAACATACAACGCTATACGTTATATCGTAATAGTATATAACGTTATACGTTATATCGTAATACTATATAACATTATACGTTATATCGTAATGGCATATAACGTTATACGTTATATCGTAATAGCATATAACGTTATACGTTATATCGTAATAGTATATAAGGTTAACGGTTATATCGTAATACTATATAACGTTATTAGCTATATCATAATAGCATATAACGTTATACGTTATATCGTAATAGTATATAACGTTATACGTTATATCGTAATACTATATAACGTTATACGTTATATCGTAATAGTATATAACGTTACACGTTATATCGTAATACTATATAACGTTATTAGCTATATCATAATAGCATATAACGTTATACGTTATATCGTAATAGTATATAACGTTATATGTTATATCGTAATACTATATAACGTTATACGTTATATCGTAATAGTGTATAACGTTATACGTTATATCGTAATAACATATAACGCTATACGTTATATCGTAATACTATATAACATTATATGTTATATCGTAATAGCATATAACGTTATACGTTATATCGTAATAGTATATAACGTTATACGTTATATCGTAATAGCATATAACGTTATACGTTATATCGTAATAGCATATAACGTTATACGTTATATCGTAATAGCATATAACGTTATACGTTATATCGTAATACTATATAACGTTATACGTTATATCGTAATAGTATATAACGTTATATGTTATATCGTAATAGTATATAACGTTATACGTTATATCGTAATAGCATATAACGTTATATGTTATATCGTAATAACATATAACGCTATACGTTATATCGTAATACTATATAACATTATATGTTATATCGTAATAGCATATAACGTTATACGTTATATCGTAATAGTATATAACGTTATACGTTATATCGTAATAGCATATAACGTTATACGTTATATCGTAATAGCATATAACGTTATACGTTATATCGTAATAGCATATAACGTTATACGTTATATCGTAATACTATATAACGTTATACGTTATATCGTAATAGTATATAACGTTATACGTTATATCGTAATAGCATATAACGTTATACGTTATATCGTAATAGCATATCACGTTATACGTTATATCGTAATAGCATATAACGTTATACGTTATATCGTAATAGTATATAACGTTATACGTTATATCGTAATAGCATATAACGTTATATGTTATATCGTAATAACATATAACGCTATACGTTATATCGTAATAGTATATAACGTTATACGTTATATCGTAATACTATATAACGTTATACGTTATATCGTAATAGTATATAACGTTATACGTTATATCGTAATACTATATAACGTTATACGTTATATCGTAATAGTATATAACGTTATAGGTTATATCGTAATACTATATAACGTTATACGTTATATCGTAATAGTATATAACGATATACGTTATATCGTAATAGCATATGACGTTATACGTTATATCGTAATAGCATATAACGATATACGTTATATCGTAATACTATATAACGTTATTAGCTATATCATAATAGCATATAACGTTATACGTTATATCGTAATAGTATATAACGTTATATGTTATATCGTAATACTATATAACGTTATACGTTATATCGTAATAGTGTATAACGTTATACGTTATATCGTAATAACATATAACGCTATACGTTATATCGTAATACTATATAACATTATATGTTATATCGTAATAGCATATAACGTTATACGTTATATCGTAATAGTATATAACGTTATACGTTATATCGTAATAGCATATAACGTTATACGTTATATCGTAATAGCATATAACGTTATACGTTATATCGTAATAGCATATAACGTTATACGTTATATCGTAATACTATATAACGTTATACGTTATATCGTAATAGTATATAACGTTATATGTTATATCGTAATAGCATATAACGTTATACGTTATATCGTAATAGCATATCACGTTATACGTTATATCGTAATAGCATATAACGTTATACGTTATATCGTAATAGTATATAACGTTATACGTTATATCGTAATAGCATATAACGTTATATGTTATATCGTAATAACATATAACGCTATACGTTATATCGTAATAGTATATAACGTTATACGTTATATCTTAATACTATATAACGTTATACGTTATATCGTAATAATATATAACGTTATATGTTATATCGTAATAACATATAACGCTATACGTTATATCGTAATAGTATATAACGTTATACGTTATATCGTAATAGCATATAACGTTATACGTTATATCGTAATGGCATATAACGTTATACGTTATATCGTAATAGCATATAACGTTATACGTTATATCGTAATAGTATATAAGGTTAACGGTTATATCGTAATACTATATAACGTTATTAGCTGTATCATAATAGCATATAACGTTATACGTTATATCGCAATAGTATATAACGTTATACGTTATATCGTAATACTATATAACGTTATACGTTATATCGTAATAGTATATAACGTTATGCGTTATATCATAGTAGTATATAACGTTATACGTTATATCATAGTAGTATATAACGTTATACGTTATATCGTAATATTATATAACGATATACGTTATATCGTAATACTATATAACGTTATACGTTATATCGTAATAGCATATAACGTTATACGTTATATCGTAATAGTATATAACGTTATATGTTATATCGTAATGCTATATAACGTTATACGTTATATCGTAATAGTATATAACGTTATACGTTATATCGTAATAGCATATAACGTTATACGTTATATCGTAATAGCATATAACGTTATACGTTATATCGTAATAGTATATAACGTTATACGTTATACCATAGTAGTATATAACGTTATACGTTTTATCGTAATAGTATATAACGTTATATGTTATATCGTAATAACATACAACGCTATACGTTATATCGTAATACTATATAACGTTATACGTTATATCGTAATAGCATATAACGTTATACGTTATATCGTAATAGCATATAACGTTATACGTTATATAGTAATAGCATATAACGTTATACGTTATATCGTAGTACTATATAACGTTATACGTTATATCATAGTAGTATATAACGTTATACGTTATATCGTAATAGTATATAACGTTATATGTTATATAGTAATAGCATATAACGTTATAAGTTATATCGTAATACTATATAACGTTATACGTTATATCATAGTAGTATATAACGTTATACGTTATATCGTAATACATATAACGTTATACGTTATATCGTAATAGCATATAACGATATACGTTATATCGTAATACTATATAACGTTATACGTTATATAGTAATAGCATATAACGTTATACGTTATATCGTAATACTATATAACGTTATACGTTATATCATAGTAGTATATAACGCTATACGTTATATCGTAATAGTATATAACGTTATACGTTATATCGTAATACTATATAACGTTATACGTTATATCGTAATAGTATATAACGTTATAGGTTATATCGTAATACTATATAACGTTATACGTTATATCGTAATAGTATATAACGATATACGTTATATCGTAATACTATATAACGTTATACGTTATATCATAGTAGTATATAACGTTATACGTTATATCGTAATATTATATAACGATATACGTTATATCGTAATATTATATAACGATATACGTTATATCGTAATACTATATAACGTTATACGTTATATCGTAATAGCATATAACGTTACACGTTATATCGTAATAGTATATAACTTTATATGTTATATCGTAATACTATATAACGTTATACGTTATATCGTAATAGCATATAACGTTATACGTTATATCGTAATAGTATATAACGTTATACGTTATATCATAGTAGTATATAACGTTATACGTTATATCGTAATAGTATATAACGTTATATGTTATATCGTAATAACATATAACGCTATACGTTATATCGTAATACTATATAACGTTATACGTTATATCGTAATAGCATATAACGTTATACGTTATATCGTAATAGCATATAACGGTATACGTTATATAGTAATAGCATATAACGTTATACGTTATATCGTAATACTATATAACGTTATACGTTATATCATAGTAGTATATAACGTTATACGTTATATCGTAATAGCATATAACGTTATACGTTATATCGTAATAGTATATAACGTTATACGTTATATCGTAATAGTATATAACGTTATATGTTATATCGTAATAACATATAACGCTATACGTTATATCGTAATAGTATATAACGTTATACGTTATATCGTAATACTATGTAACGTTATACGTTATATCGTAATGGCATATAACGTTATACGTTATATCGTAATGGCATATAACGTTATACGTTATATCGTAATAGCATATAACGTTATACGTTATATCGTAATACTATATAACGTTATACGTTATATCGTAATAGTATATAACGTTATATGTTATATCGTAATAGCATATAACGTTATACGTTATATCGTAATAGCATATAACGTTATACGTTATATCGTAATAGTATATAACGTTATACGTTATATCGTAATAGCATATAACGTTATATGTTATATCGTAATAACATATAACGCTATACGTTATATCGTAATAGTATATAACGTTATACGTTATATCGTAATACTATATAACGTTATACGTTATATCGTAATAGTATATAACGTTATATGTTATATCGTAATAACATATAACGCTATACGTTATATCGTAATAGTATATAACGTTATACGTTATATCGTAATAGCATATAACGTTATATGTTATATCGTAATAACATATAACGCTATACGTTATATCGTAATAGTATATAACGTTATACGTTATATCGTAATACTATATAACGTTATACGTTATATCATAATAGCATATAACGATATACGTTATATCGTAATACTATATAACGTTATACGTTATATAGTAATAGCATATAACGTTATACGTTATATCGTAATACTATATAACGTTATACGTTATATTATAGTAGTATATAACGCTATACGTTATATCGTAATAGTATATAACGTTATACGTTATATCGTAATACTATATAACGTTATACGTTATATCGTAATAGTATATAACGTTATAGGTTATATCGTAATACTATATAACGTTATACGTTATATCGTAATAGTATATAACGATATACGTTATATCGTAATACTATATAACGTTATACGTTATATCATAGTAGTATATAACGTTATACGTTATATCGTAATATTATATAACGATATACGTTATATCGTAATAGCATATAACGTTACACGTTATATCGTAATAGTATATAACTTTATATGTTATATCGTAATACTCTATAACGTTATACGTTATATCGTAATAGCATATAACGTTATACGTTATATCGTAATAGTATATAGCGTTATACGTTATATCATAGTAGTATATAACGTTATACGTTATATCGTAATAGTATATAACGTTATATGTTATATCGTAATAACATATAACGCTATACGTTATATCGTAATACTATATAACGTTATACGTTATATCGTAATAGCATATAACGTTATACGTTATATCGTAATAGCATATAACGTTATACGTTATATAGTAATAGCATATAACGTTATACGTTATATCGTAATACTATATAACGTTATACGTTATATCATAGTAGTATATAACGTTATACGTTATATCGTAATAGCATCTAACGTTATACGTTATATCGTAATAGTATATAACGTTATACGTTATATCATAGTAGTATATAACGTTATACGTTATATCGTAATAGTATATAACGTTATATGTTATATCGTAATAACATATAACGCTATAAGTTATATCGTAATACTATATAACGTTATACGTTATATCATAGTAGTATATAACGTTATACGTTATATCGTAATAGTATATAACGTTATACGTTATATCGTAATAGCATATAACGTTATACGTTATATCGTAATAGCATATAACGTTATACGTTATATCGTAATACTATATAACGATATACGTTATATCGTAATAGTATATAACGTTATATGTTATATCGTAATAGCATATAACGTTATACGTTATATCGTAATAGCATATAACGTTATACGTTATATCGTAATAGCATATAGCGTTATACGTTATATCGTAATACTATATAACGTTATACGTTATATCGTAATAGTATATAACGTTATATGTTATATCGTAATAGCATATAACGTTATACGTTATATCGTAATAGCATATAACGTTATACGTTATATCGTAATAGCATATAACGTTATATGTTATATCGTAATAACATATAACGCTATACGTTATATCGTAATAGTATATAACGTTATACGTTATATCGTAATACTATATAACGTTATACGTTCTATCGTAATAATATATAACGTTATATGTTATATCGTAATAACATATAACGCTATACGTTATATCGTAATAGTATATAACGTTATACGTTATATCGTAATACTATATAACGTTATACGTTATATCGTAATGGCATATAACGTTATACGTTATATCGTAATAGCATATAACGTTATACGTTATATCGTAATAGTATATAAGGTTAACGGTTATATCGTAATACTATATAACGTTATTAGCTGTATCATAATAGCATATAACGTTATACGTTATATCGTAATAGCATATAGCGTTATACGTTATATCGTAATACTATATAACGTTATACGTTATATCGTAATAGTATATAACGTTATATGTTATATCATAGTAGTATATAACGTTATACGTTATATCGTAATACTATATAACGTTATACGTTATATCGTAATAGTATATAACGTTATACGTTATATCGTAATAGCATATAACGTTATACGTTATATCGTAATAGCATATAACGTTATACGTTATATCGTAATAGTACATAACGTTATACGTTATATCGTAATAGCATATAACGTTATACGTTATATCGTAATAGCATATAACGTTATACGTTATATAGTAATAGCATATAACGTTATACGTTATATCGTAATACTATATAACGTTATACGTTATATCATAGTAGTATATAACGTTATACGTTATATCGTAATAGTATATAACGTTATAGGTTATATCGTAATAGCATATAACGTTATACGTTATATCGTAATACTATATAACGTTATACGTTATATCGTAATAGTATATAACGTTATATGTTATATCGTAATAGCATATAACGTTATACGTTATATCGTAATAGCATATAACGTTATACGTTATATCGTAATAGTATATAACGTTATACGTTATATCGTAATAGCATATAACGTTATACGTTATATCGTAATAACATATAACGCTATACGTTATATCATAGTAGTATATAACGTTACACGTTATATCGTAATAGTATATAACTTTATATGTTATATCGTAATACTATATAACGTTATACGTTATATCGTAATAGTATATAACGTTATATGTTATATCGTAATAACATATAACGTTATACGTTATATCGTAATAGCATATAACGTTACACGTTATATCGTAATACTATATAACGTTATTAGCTATATCATAATAGCATATAACGTTATACGTTATATCGTAATAGCATATAACGTTATACGTTATATCGTAATAGCATATAGCGTTATACGTTATATCGTAATACTATATAACGTTATACGTTATATCGTAATAGTATATAACGTTATATGTTATATCGTAATAGCATATAACGTTATACGTTATATCGTAATAGTATATAACGTTATACGTTATATCGTAATAGCATATAACGTTATACGTTATATCGTAATAGCATATAACGTTATACGTTATATCGTAATAGCATATAACGTTATACGTTATATCGTAATACTATATAACGTTATACGTTATATCGTAATAGTATATAACGTTATATGTTATATCGTAATAGTATATAACGTTATACGTTATATCGTAATAGCATATAACGTTATATGTTATATCGTAATAACATATAACGCTATACGTTATATCGTAATACTATATAACATTATATGTTATATCGTAATAGCATATAACGTTATACGTTATATCGTAATAGTATATAACGTTATACGTTATATCGTAATAGCATATAACGTTATACGTTATATCGTAATAGCATATAACGTTATACGTTATATCGTAATAGCATATAACGTTATACGTTATATCGTAATACTATATAACGTTATACGTTATATCGTAATAGTATATAACGTTATACGTTATATCGTAATAGCATATAACGTTATACGTTATATCGTAATAGCATATCACGTTATACGTTATATCGTAATAGCATATAACGTTATACGTTATATCGTAATAGTATATAACGTTATACGTTATATCGTAATAGCATATAACGTTATATGTTATATCGTAATAACATATAACGCTATACGTTATATCGTAATAGTATATAACGTTATACGTTATATCGTAATACTATATAACGTTATACGTTATATCGTAATAGTATATAACGTTATACGTTATATCGTAATACTATATAACGTTATACGTTATATCGTAATAGTATATAACGTTATAGGTTATATCGTAATACTATATAACGTTATACGTTATATCGTAATAGTATATAACGATATACGTTATATCGTAATAGCATATGACGTTATACGTTATATCGTAATAGCATATAACGATATACGTTATATCGTAATACTATATAACGTTATTAGCTATATCATAATAGCATATAACGTTATACGTTATATCGTAATAGTATATAACGTTATATGTTATATCGTAATACTATATAACGTTATACGTTATATCGTAATAGTGTATAACGTTATACGTTATATCGTAATAACATATAACGCTATACGTTATATCGTAATACTATATAACATTATATGTTATATCGTAATAGCATATAACGTTATACGTTATATCGTAATAGCATATAACGTTATACGTTATATCGTAATAGCATATAACGTTATACGTTATATCGTAATAGCATATAACGTTATACGTTATATCGTAATAGCATATAACGTTATACGTTATATCGTAATACTATATAACGTTATACGTTATATCGTAATAGTATATAACGTTATATGTTATATCGTAATAGCATATAACGTTATACGTTATATCGTAATAGCATATCACGTTATACGTTATATCGTAATAGCATATAACGTTATACGTTATATCGTAATAGTATATAACGTTATACGTTATATCGTAATAGCATATAACGTTATATGTTATATCGTAATAACATATAACGCTATACGTTATATCGTAATAGTATATAACGTTATACGTTATATCTTAATACTATATAACGTTATACGTTATATCGTAATAATATATAACGTTATATGTTATATCGTAATAACATATAACGCTATACGTTATATCGTAATAGTATATAACGTTATACGTTATATCGTAATACTATATAACGTTATACGTTATATCGTAATGGCATATAACGTTATACGTTATATCGTAATAGCATATAACGTTATACGTTATATCGTAATAGTATATAAGGTTAACGGTTATATCGTAATACTATATAACGTTATTAGCTGTATCATAATAGCATATAACGTTATACGTTATATCGCAATAGTATATAACGTTATACGTTATATCGTAATACTATATAACGTTATACGTTATATCGTAATAGTATATAACGTTATGCGTTATATCATAGTAGTATATAACGTTATACGTTATATCATAGTAGTATATAACGTTATACGTTATATCGTAATATTATATAACGATATACGTTATATCGTAATACTATATAACGTTATACGTTATATCGTAATAGCATATAACGTTATACGTTATATCGTAATAGTATATAACGTTATATGTTATATCGTAATGCTATATAACGTTATACGTTATATCGTAATAGTATATAACGTTATACGTTATATCGTAATAGCATATAACGTTATACGTTATATCGTAATAGCATATAACGTTATACGTTATATCGTAATAGTATATAACGTTATACGTTATACCATAGTAGTATATAACGTTATACGTTTTATCGTAATAGTATATAACGTTATATGTTATATCGTAATAACATACAACGCTATACGTTATATCGTAATACTATATAACGTTATACGTTATATCGTAATAGCATATAACGTTATACGTTATATCGTAATAGCATATAACGTTATACGTTATATAGTAATAGCATATAACGTTATACGTTATATCGTAGTACTATATAACGTTATACGTTATATCATAGTAGTATATAACGTTATACGTTATATCGTAATAGTATATAACGTTATATGTTATATAGTAATAGCATATAACGTTATAAGTTATATCGTAATACTATATAACGTTATACGTTATATCATAGTAGTATATAACGTTATACGTTATATCGTAATAGTATATAACGTTATACGTTATATCGTAATAGCATATAACGATATACGTTATATCGTAATACTATATAACGTTATACGTTATATAGTAATAGCATATAACGTTATACGTTATATCGTAATACTATATAACGTTATACGTTATATCATAGTAGTATATAACGCTATACGTTATATCGTAATAGTATATAACGTTATACGTTATATCGTAATACTATATAACGTTATACGTTATATCGTAATAGTATATAACGTTATAGGTTATATCGTAATACTATATAACGTTATACGTTATATCGTAATAGTATATAACGATATACGTTATATCGTAATACTATATAACGTTATACGTTATATCATAGTAGTATATAACGTTATACGTTATATCGTAATATTATATAACGATATACGTTATATCGTAATATTATATAACGATATACGTTATATCGTAATACTATATAACGTTATACGTTATATCGTAATAGCATATAACGTTACACGTTATATCGTAATAGTATATAACTTTATATGTTATATCGTAATACTATATAACGTTATACGTTATATCGTAATAGCATATAACGTTATACGTTATATCGTAATAGTATATAACGTTATACGTTATATCATAGTAGTATATAACGTTATACGTTATATCGTAATAGTATATAACGTTATATGTTATATCGTAATAACATATAACGCTATACGTTATATCGTAATACTATATAACGTTATACGTTATATCGTAATAGCATATAACGTTATACGTTATATCGTAATAGCATATAACGGTATACGTTATATAGTAATAGCATATAACGTTATACGTTATATCGTAATACTATATAACGTTATACGTTATATCATAGTAGTATATAACGTTATACGTTATATCGTAATAGCATATAACGTTATACGTTATATCGTAATAGTATATAACGTTATACGTTATATCGTAATAGTATATAACGTTATATGTTATATCGTAATAACATATAACGCTATACGTTATATCGTAATAGTATATAACGTTATACGTTATATCGTAATACTATGTAACGTTATACGTTATATCGTAATGGCATATAACGTTATACGTTATATCGTAATGGCATATAACGTTATACGTTATATCGTAATAGCATATAACGTTATACGTTATATCGTAATACTATATAACGTTATACGTTATATCGTAATAGTATATAACGTTATATGTTATATCGTAATAGCATATAACGTTATACGTTATATCGTAATAGCATATAACGTTATACGTTATATCGTAATAGCATATAACGTTATACGTTATATAGTAATAGCATATAACGTTATACGTTATATCGTAGTACTATATAACGTTATACGTTATATCATAGTAGTATATAACGTTATACGTTATATCGTAATAGTATATAACGTTATATGTTATATAGTAATAGCATATAACGTTATAAGTTATATCGTAATACTATATAACGTTATACGTTATATCATAGTAGTATATAACGTTATACGTTATATCGTAATAGTATATAACGTTATACGTTATATCGTAATAGCATATAACGATATACGTTATATCGTAATACTATATAACGTTATACGTTATATAGTAATAGCATATAACGTTATACGTTATATCGTAATACTATATAACGTTATACGTTATATCATAGTAGTATATAACGCTATACGTTATATCGTAATAGTATATAACGTTATACGTTATATCGTAATACTATATAACGTTATACGTTATATCGTAATAGTATATAACGTTATAGGTTATATCGTAATACTATATAACGTTATACGTTATATCGTAATAGTATATAACGATATACGTTATATCGTAATACTATATAACGTTATACGTTATATCATAGTAGTATATAACGTTATACGTTATATCGTAATATTATATAACGATATACGTTATATCGTAATATTATATAACGATATACGTTATATCGTAATACTATATAACGTTATACGTTATATCGTAATAGCATATAACGTTACACGTTATATCGTAATAGTATATAACTTTATATGTTATATCGTAATACTATATAACGTTATACGTTATATCGTAATAGCATATAACGTTATACGTTATATCGTAATAGCATATAACGTTATACGTTATATAGTAATAGCATATAACGTTATACGTTATATCGTAGTACTATATAACGTTATACGTTATATCATAGTAGTATATAACGTTATACGTTATATCGTAATAGTATATAACGTTATATGTTATATAGTAATAGCATATAACGTTATAAGTTATATCGTAATACTATATAACGTTATACGTTATATCATAGTAGTATATAACGTTATACGTTATATCGTAATAGTATATAACGTTATACGTTATATCGTAATAGCATATAACGATATACGTTATATCGTAATACTATATAACGTTATACGTTATATAGTAATAGCATATAACGTTATACGTTATATCGTAATACTATATAACGTTATACGTTATATCATAGTAGTATATAACGCTATACGTTATATCGTAATAGTATATAACGTTATACGTTATATCGTAATACTATATAACGTTATACGTTATATCGTAATAGTATATAACGTTATAGGTTATATCGTAATACTATATAACGTTATACGTTATATCGTAATAGTATATAACGATATACGTTATATCGTAATACTATATAACGTTATACGTTATATCATAGTAGTATATAACGTTATACGTTATATCGTAATATTATATAACGATATACGTTATATCGTAATATTATATAACGATATACGTTATATCGTAATACTATATAACGTTATACGTTATATCGTAATAGCATATAACGTTACACGTTATATCGTAATAGTATATAACTTTATATGTTATATCGTAATACTATATAACGTTATACGTTATATCGTAATAGCATATAACGTTATACGTTATATCGTAATAGTATATAACGTTATACGTTATATCATAGTAGTATATAACGTTATACGTTATATCGTAATAGTATATAACGTTATATGTTATATCGTAATAACATATAACGCTATACGTTATATCGTAATACTATATAACGTTATACGTTATATCGTAATAGCATATAACGTTATACGTTATATCGTAATAGCATATAACGGTATACGTTATATAGTAATAGCATATAACGTTATACGTTATATCGTAATACTATATAACGTTATACGTTATATCATAGTAGTATATAACGTTATACGTTATATCGTAATAGCATATAACGTTATACGTTATATCGTAATAGTATATAACGTTATACGTTATATCGTAATAGTATATAACGTTATATGTTATATCGTAATAACATATAACGCTATACGTTATATCGTAATAGTATATAACGTTATACGTTATATCGTAATACTATGTAACGTTATACGTTATATCGTAATGGCATATAACGTTATACGTTATATCGTAATGGCATATAACGTTATACGTTATATCGTAATAGCATATAACGTTATACGTTATATCGTAATACTATATAACGTTATACGTTATATCGTAATAGTATATAACGTTATATGTTATATCGTAATAGCATATAACGTTATACGTTATATCGTAATAGCATATAACGTTATACGTTATATCGTAATAGTATATAACGTTATACGTTATATCGTAATAGCATATAACGTTATATGTTATATCGTAATAACATATAACGCTATACGTTATATCGTAATAGTATATAACGTTATACGTTATATCGTAATACTATATAACGTTATACGTTATATCGTAATAGTATATAACGTTATATGTTATATCGTAATAACATATAACGCTATACGTTATATCGTAATAGTATATAACGTTATACGTTATATCGTAATAGCATATAACGTTATATGTTATATCGTAATAACATATAACGCTATACGTTATATCGTAATAGTATATAACGTTATACGTTATATCGTAATACTATATAACGTTATACGTTATATCATAATAGCATATAACGATATACGTTATATCGTAATACTATATAACGTTATACGTTATATAGTAATAGCATATAACGTTATACGTTATATCGTAATACTATATAACGTTATACGTTATATTATAGTAGTATATAACGCTATACGTTATATCGTAATAGTATATAACGTTATACGTTATATCGTAATACTATATAACGTTATACGTTATATCGTAATAGTATATAACGTTATAGGTTATATCGTAATACTATATAACGTTATACGTTATATCGTAATAGTATATAACGATATACGTTATATCGTAATACTATATAACGTTATACGTTATATCATAGTAGTATATAACGTTATACGTTATATCGTAATATTATATAACGATATACGTTATATCGTAATAGCATATAACGTTACACGTTATATCGTAATAGTATATAACTTTATATGTTATATCGTAATACTCTATAACGTTATACGTTATATCGTAATAGCATATAACGTTATACGTTATATCGTAATAGTATATAACGTTATACGTTATATCATAGTAGTATATAACGTTATACGTTATATCGTAATAGTATATAACGTTATATGTTATATCGTAATAACATATAACGCTATACGTTATATCGTAATACTATATAACGTTATACGTTATATCGTAATAGCATATAACGTTATACGTTATATCGTAATAGCATATAACGTTATACGTTATATAGTAATAGCATATAACGTTATACGTTATATCGTAATACTATATAACGTTATACGTTATATCATAGTAGTATATAACGTTATACGTTATATCGTAATAGCATCTAACGTTATACGTTATATCGTAATAGTATATAACGTTATACGTTATATCATAGTAGTATATAACGTTATACGTTATATCGTAATAGTATATAACGTTATATGTTATATCGTAATAACATATAACGCTATAAGTTATATCGTAATACTATATAACGTTATACGTTATATCATAGTAGTATATAACGTTATACGTTATATCGTAATAGTATATAACGTTATACGTTATATCGTAATAGCATATAACGTTATACGTTATATCGTAATAGCATATAACGTTATACGTTATATCGTAATACTATATAACGATATACGTTATATCGTAATAGTATATAACGTTATATGTTATATCGTAATAGCATATAACGTTATACGTTATATCGTAATAGCATATAACGTTATACGTTATATCGTAATAGCATATAGCGTTATACGTTATATCGTAATACTATATAACGTTATACGTTATATCGTAATAGTATATAACGTTATATGTTATATCGTAATAGCATATAACGTTATACGTTATATCGTAATAGCATATAACGTTATACGTTATATCGTAATAGCATATAACGTTATATGTTATATCGTAATAACATATAACGCTATACGTTATATCGTAATAGTATATAACGTTATACGTTATATCGTAATACTATATAACGTTATACGTTCTATCGTAATAATATATAACGTTATATGTTATATCGTAATAACATATAACGCTATACGTTATATCGTAATAGTATATAACGTTATACGTTATATCGTAATACTATATAACGTTATACGTTATATCGTAATGGCATATAACGTTATACGTTATATCGTAATAGCATATAACGTTATACGTTATATCGTAATAGTATATAAGGTTAACGGTTATATCGTAATACTATATAACGTTATTAGCTGTATCATAATAGCATATAACGTTATACGTTATATCGTAATAGCATATAGCGTTATACGTTATATCGTAATACTATATAACGTTATACGTTATATCGTAATAGTATATAACGTTATATGTTATATCATAGTAGTATATAACGTTATACGTTATATCGTAATACTATATAACGTTATACGTTATATCGTAATAGTATATAACGTTATACGTTATATCGTAATAGCATATAACGTTATACGTTATATCGTAATAGCATATAACGTTATACGTTATATCGTAATAGTACATAACGTTATACGTTATATCGTAATAGCATATAACGTTATACGTTATATCGTAATAGCATATAACGTTATACGTTATATAGTAATAGCATATAACGTTATACGTTATATCGTAATACTATATAACGTTATACGTTATATCATAGTAGTATATAACGTTATACGTTATATCGTAATAGTATATAACGTTATAGGTTATATCGTAATAGCATATAACGTTATACGTTATATCGTAATACTATATAACGTTATACGTTATATCGTAATAGTATATAACGTTATATGTTATATCGTAATAGCATATAACGTTATACGTTATATCGTAATAGCATATAACGTTATACGTTATATCGTAATAGTATATAACGTTATACGTTATATCGTAATAGCATATAACGTTATACGTTATATCGTAATAACATATAACGCTATACGTTATATCATAGTAGTATATAACGTTACACGTTATATCGTAATAGTATATAACTTTATATGTTATATCGTAATACTATATAACGTTATACGTTATATCGTAATAGTATATAACGTTATATGTTATATCGTAATAACATATAACGTTATACGTTATATCGTAATAGCATATAACGTTACACGTTATATCGTAATACTATATAACGTTATTAGCTATATCATAATAGCATATAACGTTATACGTTATATCGTAATAGCATATAACGTTATACGTTATATCGTAATAGCATATAGCGTTATACGTTATATCGTAATACTATATAACGTTATACGTTATATCGTAATAGTATATAACGTTATATGTTATATCGTAATAGCATATAACGTTATACGTTATATCGTAATAGCATATAACGTTATACGTTATATAGTAATAGCATATAACGTTATACGTTATATCGTAATACTATATAACGTTATACGTTATATCATAGTAGTATATAACGTTATACGTTATATCGTAATAGCATCTAACGTTATACGTTATATCGTAATAGTATATAACGTTATACGTTATATCATAGTAGTATATAACGTTATACGTTATATCGTAATAGTATATAACGTTATATGTTATATCGTAATAACATATAACGCTATACGTTATATCGTAATACTATATAACGTTATACGTTATATCATAGTAGTATATAACGTTATACGTTATATCGTAATAGTATATAACGTTATACGTTATATCGTAATAGCATATAACGTTATACGTTATATCGTAATAGCATATAACGTTATACGTTATATCGTAATACTATATAACGTTATACGTTATATCGTAATAGTATATAACGTTATATGTTATATCGTAATAGCATATAACGTTATACGTTATATCGTAATAGCATATAACGTTATACGTTATATCGTAATAGCATATAGCGTTATACGTTATATCGTAATACTATATAACGTTATACGTTATATCGTTTAGTATATAACGTTATATGTTATATCGTAATAGCATATAACGTTATACGTTATATCGTAATAGCATATAACGTTATACGTTATATCGTAATAGCATATAACGTTATATGTTATATCGTAATAACATATAACGCTATACGTTATATCGTAATAGTATATAACGTTATACGTTATATCGTAATACTATATAACGTTATACGTTCTATCGTAATAATATATAACGTTATATGTTATATCGTAATAACATATAACGCTATACGTTATATCGTAATAGTATATAACGTTATACGTTATATCGTAATACTATATAACGTTATACGTTATATCGTAATGGCATATAACGTTATACGTTATATCGTAATAGCATATAACGTTATACGTTATATCGTAATAGTATATAAGGTTAACGGTTATATCGTAATACTATATAACGTTATTAGCTGTATCATAATAGCATATAACGTTATACGTTATATCGTAATAGTATATAACGTTATACGTTATATCGTAATACTATATAACGTTATACGTTATATCGTAATAGTATATAACGTTATACGTTATATCATAGTAGTATATAACGTTATACGTTATATCATAGTAGTATATAACGTTATACGTTATATCGTAATACTATATAACGTTATACGTTATATCGTAATAGTATATAACGTTATACGTTATATCGTAATAGCATATAACGTTATACGTTATATCGTAATAGCATATAACGTTATACGTTATATCGTAATAGTACATAACGTTATACGTTATATCGTAATAGCATATAACGTTATACGTTATATCGTAATAGCATATAACGTTATACGTTATATAGTAATAGCATATAACGTTATACGTTATATCGTAATACTATATAACGTTATACGTTATATCATAGTAGTATATAACGTTATACGTTATATCGTAATAGTATATAACGTTATAGGTTATATCGTAATAGCATATAACGTTATACGTTATATCGTAATACTATATAACGTTATACGTTATATCGTAATAGTATATAACGTTATATGTTATATCGTAATAGCATATAACGTTATACGTTATATCGTAATAGCATATAACGTTATACGTTATATCGTAATAGTATATAACGTTATACGTTATATCGTAATAGCATATAACGTTATACGTTATATCGTAATAACATATAACGCTATACGTTATATCGTAATAGTATATAACGTTATACGTTATATCATAGTAGTATATGACGTTATACGTTATATCATAGTAGTATATAACGCTATACGTTATATCGTAATAGTATATAACGTTATACGTTATATCGTAATACTATATAACGTTATACGTTATATCGTAATAGTATATAACGTTATACGTTATATCGTAATACTATATAACGTTATACGTTATATCGTAATAGTATATAACGATATACGTTATATCGTAATAGTATATAACGATATACGTTATATCGTAATACTATATAACGTTATACGTTATATCATAGTAGTATATAACGTTATACGTTATATCGTAATATTATATAACGATATACGTTATATCGTAATACTATATAACGTTATACGCTATATCGTAATAGCATATAACGTTACACGTTATATCGTAATAGTATATAACTTTATATGTTATATCGTAATACTATATAACGTTATACGTTATATCGTAATAGTATATAACGTTATATGTTATATCGTAATAACATATAACGTTATACGTTATATCGTAATAGCATATAACGTTACACGTTATATCGTAATACTATATAACGTTATTAGCTATATCATAATAGCATATAACGTTATACGTTACATCGTAATAGTATATAACGTAATATGTTATATCGTAATACTATATAACGTTATACGTTATATCGTAATAATATATAACGTTATATGTTATATCGTAATAACATATAACGCTATACGTTATATCGTAATACTATATAACGTTATACGTTATATCGTAATAGCATATAACGTTATACGTTATATCGTAATAGCATATAACGTTATACGTTATATCGTAATACTATATAACGTTATACGTTATATCATAGTAGTATATAACGTTATACGTCATATCGTAATAGTATATAACGTTATATGTTATATCGTAATCGCATATAACGTTATACGTTATATCGTAATAGTATATAACGTTATACGTTATATCGTAATAGCATATAACGTTATACGTTATATCGTAATAGCATATAACGTTATACGTTATATAGTAATAGCATATAACGTTATACGTTATATCGTAATACTATATAACGTTATACGTTATATCATAGTAGTATATAACGTTATACGTTATATCGTAATAGTATATAACGTTATATGTTATATCGTAATAGCATATAACGTTATACGTTATATCGTAATAGCATATAACGTTATACGTTATATCGTAATAGCATATAACGTTATACGTTATATCGTAATAGTATATAACGTTACACGTTATATCGTAATACTATATAACGTTATTAGCTATATCATAATAGCATATAACGTTATACGTTATATCGTAATAGTATATAACGTTATATGTTATATCGTAATACTATATAACGTTATACGTTATATCGTAATAGTATATAACGTTATACGTTATATCGTAATAACATACAACGCTATACGTTATATCGTAATACTATATAACATTATATGTTATATCGTAATAGCATATAACGTTATACGTTATATCGTAATACTATATAACGTTATACGTTATATCGTAATAGTATATAACGTTATACGTTATATAGTAATAGCATATAACGTTATACGTTATATCGTAATACTATATAACGTTATACGTTATATCATAGTAGTATATAACGTTATACGTTATATCGTAATAGTATATAACGTTATATGTTATATCGTAATAGCATATAACGTTATACGTTATATCGTAATAGCATATAACGTTATACGTTATATCGTAATAGTATATAACGTTACACGTTATATCGTAATACTATATAACGTTATTAGCTATATCATAATAGCATATAACGTTATACGTTATATCGTAATAGTATATAACGTTATATGTTATATCGTAATACTATATAACGTTATACGTTATATCGTAATAGTATATAACGTTATACGTTATATCGTAATAGCATATAACGTTATACGTTATATCGTAATAGCATATAACGTTATACGTTATATCGTAATAGCATATAACGTTATACGTTATATCGTAATACTATATAACGTTATACGTTATATCGTAATAGTATATAACGTTATATGTTATATCGTAATAGCATATAACGTTATACGTTATATCGTAATAGCATATAACGTTATACGTTATATCGTAATAGTATATAACGTTATACGTTATATCGTAATAGCATATAACGTTATATGTTATATCGTAATAACATATAACGCTATACGTTATATCGTAATAGTATATAACGTTATACGTTATATCGTAATACTATATAACGTTATACGTTATATCGTAATACTATATAGCGTTATACGTTATATCGTAATAGCATATAACGTTATACGTTATATCGTAATAGTATATAACGTTATATGTTATATCGTAATAACATATAACGCTATACGTTATATGGTAATAGTATATAACGTTATACGTTATATCGTAATAGTATATAACGTTATAGGTTATATCGTAATACTATATAACGTTATACGTTATATCGTAATAGTATATAACGATATACGTTATATCGTAATACTATATAACGTTATACGTTATATCATAGTAGTATATAACGTTATACGTTATATCGTAATATTATATAACGATATACGTTATATCGTAATAGTATATAACGTTATACGTTATATCGTAATAGCATATAACGATATACGTTATATCGTAATAATATATAACGTTATACGTTATATAGTAATAGCATATAACGTTATACGTTATATCGTAATACTATATAACGTTATACGTTATATCATAGTAGTATATAACGCTATACGTTATATCGTAATAGTATATAACGTTATACGTTATATCGTAATACTATATAACGTTATACGTTATATCGTAATAGTATATAACGTTATAGGTTATATCGTAATACTATATAACGTTATACGTTATATCGTAATAGTATATAACGATATACGTTATATCGTAATAGTATATAACGATATACGTTATATCGTAATACTATATAACGTTATACGTTATATCATAGTAGTATATAACGTTATACGTTATATCGTAATAGCATATAACGATATACGTTATATCGTAATAATATATAACGTTATACGTTATATAGTAATAGCATATAACGTTATACGTTATATCGTAATACTATATAACGTTATACGTTATATCATAGTAGTATATAACGCTATACGTTATATCGTAATAGTATATAACGTTATACGTTATATCGTAATACTATATAACGTTATACGTTATATCGTAATAGTATATAACGTTATAGGTTATATCGTAATACTATATAACGTTATACGTTATATCGTAATAGTATATAGCGTTATACGTTATATCGTAATAGCATATAACGTTATACGTTATATCGTAATAGCATATAACGTTACACGTTATATCGTAATAGTATATAACTTTATATGTTATATCGTAATACTATATAACGTTATACGTTATATCGTAATAGTATATAACGTTATATGTTATATCGTAATAACATATAACGTTATACGTTATATCGTAATAGCATATAACGTTACACGTTATATCGTAATACTATATAACGTTATTAGCTATATCATAATAGCATATAACGTTATACGTTACATCGTAATAGTATATAACGTAATATGTTATATCGTAATACTATATAACGTTATACGTTATATCGTAATAATATATAACGTTATATGTTATATCGTAATAACATATAACGCTATACGTTATATCGTAATACTATATAACGTTATACGTTATATCGTAATAGCATATAACGTTATACGTTATATCGTAATAGCATATAACGTTATACGTTATATCGTAATACTATATAACGTTATACGTTATATCATAGTAGTATATAACGTTATACGTCATATCGTAATAGTATATAACGTTATATGTTATATCGTAATCGCATATAACGTTATACGTTATATCGTAATAGTATATAACGTTATACGTTATATCGTAATAGCATATAACGTTATACGTTATATCGTAATAGCATATAACGTTATACGTTATATAGTAATAGCATATAACGTTATACGTTATATCGTAATACTATATAACGTTATACGTTATATCATAGTAGTATATAACGTTATACGTTATATCGTAATAGTATATAACGTTATATGTTATATCGTAATAGCATATAACGTTATACGTTATATCGTAATAGCATATAACGTTATACGTTATATCGTAATAGCATATAACGTTATACGTTATATCGTAATAGTATATAACGTTACACGTTATATCGTAATACTATATAACGTTATTAGCTATATCATAATAGCATATAACGTTATACGTTATATCGTAATAGTATATAACGTTATATGTTATATCGTAATACTATATAACGTTATACGTTATATCGTAATAGTATATAACGTTATACGTTATATCGTAATAACATACAACGCTATACGTTATATCGTAATACTATATAACATTATATGTTATATCGTAATAGCATATAACGTTATACGTTATATCGTAATACTATATAACGTTATACGTTATATCGTAATAGTATATAACGTTATACGTTATATAGTAATAGCATATAACGTTATACGTTATATCGTAATACTATATAACGTTATACGTTATATCATAGTAGTATATAACGTTATACGTTATATCGTAATAGTATATAACGTTATATGTTATATCGTAATAGCATATAACGTTATACGTTATATCGTAATAGCATATAACGTTATACGTTATATCGTAATAGTTTATAACGTTACACGTTATATCGTAATACTATATAACGTTATTAGCTATATCATAATAGCATATAACGTTATACGTTATATCGAAATAGTATATAACGTTATATGTTATATCGTAATACTATATAACGTTATACGTTATATCGTAATAGTATATAACGTTATACGTTATATCGTAATAGCATATAACGTTATACGTTATATCGTAATAGCATATAACGTTATACGTTATATCGTAATAGCATATAACGTTATACGTTATATCGTAATACTATATAACGTTATGCGTTATATCGTAATAGTATATAACGTTATATGTTATATCGTAATAGCATATAACGTTATACGTTATATCGTAATAGCATATAACGTTATACGTTATATCGTAATAGTATATAACGTTATACGTTATATCGTAATAGCATATAACGTTATATGTTATATCGTAATAACATATAACGCTATACGTTATATCGTAATAGTATATAACGTTATACGTTATATCGTAATACTATATAACGTTATACGTTATATCGTAATGGCATATAACGTTATACGTTATATCGTATTAGTATATAACGTTATATGTTATATCGTAATAGCATATAACGTTATACGTTATATCGTAATAGCATATATAGTTATACGTTATATAGTAATAGCATATAACGTTATACGTTATATCGTAATACTATATAACGTTATACGTTATATCGTAATACTATATAACGTTATACGTTATATCATAGTAGTATATAACGTTATACGTTATATCGTAATAGTATATAACGTTATATGTTATATCGTAATAGCATATAACGTTATACGTTATATCGTAATAGCATATAACGTTATACGTTATATCGTAATAGCATATAACGTTATACGTTATATCGTAATAGTATATAACGTTACACGTTATATCGTAATACTATATAACGTTATTAGCTATATCATAATAGCATATAACGTTATACGTTATATCGTAATAGTATATAACGTTATATGTTATATCGTAATACTATATAACGTTATATGTTATATCGTAATAACATATAACGCTATACGTTATATCGTAATAGTATATAACGTTATACGTTATATCGTAATACTATATAACGTTATACGTTATATCGTAATAGTATATAACGTTATATGTTATATCGTAATAACATATAACGCTATACGTTATATCGTAATAGCATATAACGTTATACGTTATATCGTAATACTATATAACGTTATACGTTATATCGTAATAGTATATAACGTTATACGTTATATCGTAATAGTATATAACGTTACACGTTATATCGTAATACTATATAACGTTATACGTTCTATCGTAATAATATATAACGTTATATGTTATATCGTAATAACATATAACGCTATACGTTATATCGTAATAGTATATAACGTTATACGTTATATCGTAATACTATATAACGTTATACGTTATATCGTAATGGCATATAACGTTATACGTTATATCGTAATAGCATATAACGTTATACGTTATATCGTAATAGTATATAAGGTTAACGGTTATATCGTAATACTATATAACGTTATTAGCTGTATCATAATAGCATATAACGTTATACGTTATATCGTAATAGTATATAACGTTATACGTTATATCGTAATACTATATAACGTTATACGTTATATCGTAATAGTATATAACGTTATACGTTATATCATAGTAGTATATAACGTTATACGTTATATCATAGTAGTATATAACGTTATACGTTATATCGTAATACTATATAACGTTATACGTTATATCGTAATAGTATATAACGTTATACGTTATATCGTAATAGCATATAACGTTATACGTTATATCGTAATAGCATATAACGTTATACGTTATATCGTAATAGTACATAACGTTATACGTTATATCGTAATAGCATATAACGTTATACGTTATATCGTAATAGCATATAACGTTATACGTTATATAGTAATAGCATATAACGTTATACGTTATATCGTAATACTATATAACGTTATACGTTATATCATAGTAGTATATAACGTTATACGTTATATCGTAATAGTATATAACGTTATAGGTTATATCGTAATAGCATATAACGTTATACGTTATATCGTAATACTATATAACGTTATACGTTATATCGTAATAGTATATAACGTTATATGTTATATCGTAATAGCATATAACGTTATACGTTATATCGTAATAGCATATAACGTTATACGTTATATCGTAATAGTATATAACGTTATACGTTATATCGTAATAGCATATAACGTTATACGTTATATCGTAATAACATATAACGCTATACGTTATATCGTAATAGTATATAACGTTATACGTTATATCATAGTAGTATATAACGTTATACGTTATATCATAGTAGTATATAACGCTATACGTTATATCGTAATAGTATATAACGTTATACGTTATATCGTAATACTATATAACGTTATACGTTATATCGTAATAGTATATAACGTTATACGTTATATCGTAATACTATATAACGTTATACGTTATATCGTAATAGTATATAACGATATACGTTATATCGTAATAGTATATAACGATATACGTTATATCGTAATACTATATAACGTTATACGTTATATCATAGTAGTATATAACGTTATACGTTATATCGTAATATTATATAACGATATACGTTATATCGTAATACTATATAACGTTATACGCTATATCGTAATAGCATATAACGTTACACGTTATATCGTAATAGTATATAACTTTATATGTTATATCGTAATACTATATAACGTTATACGTTATATCGTAATAGTATATAACGTTATATGTTATATCGTAATAACATATAACGTTATACGTTATATCGTAATAGCATATAACGTTACACGTTATATCGTAATACTATATAACGTTATTAGCTATATCATAATAGCATATAACGTTATACGTTACATCGTAATAGTATATAACGTAATATGTTATATCGTAATACTATATAACGTTATACGTTATATCGTAATAATATATAACGTTATATGTTATATCGTAATAACATATAACGCTATACGTTATATCGTAATACTATATAACGTTATACGTTATATCGTAATAGCATATAACGTTATACGTTATATCGTAATAGCATATAACGTTATACGTTATATCGTAATACTATATAACGTTATACGTTATATCATAGTAGTATATAACGTTATACGTCATATCGTAATAGTATATAACGTTATATGTTATATCGTAATCGCATATAACGTTATACGTTATATCGTAATAGTATATAACGTTATACGTTATATCGTAATAGCATATAACGTTATACGTTATATCGTAATAGCATATAACGTTATACGTTATATAGTAATAGCATATAACGTTATACGTTATATCGTAATACTATATAACGTTATACGTTATATCATAGTAGTATATAACGTTATACGTTATATCGTAATAGTATATAACGTTATATGTTATATCGTAATAGCATATAACGTTATACGTTATATCGTAATAGCATATAACGTTATACGTTATATCGTAATAGCATATAACGTTATACGTTATATCGTAATAGTATATAACGTTACACGTTATATCGTAATACTATATAACGTTATTAGCTATATCATAATAGCATATAACGTTATACGTTATATCGTAATAGTATATAACGTTATATGTTATATCGTAATACTATATAACGTTATACGTTATATCGTAATAGTATATAACGTTATACGTTATATCGTAATAACATACAACGCTATACGTTATATCGTAATACTATATAACATTATATGTTATATCGTAATAGCATATAACGTTATACGTTATATCGTAATACTATATAACGTTATACGTTATATCATAGTAGTATATAACGTTATACGTTATATCGTAATACTATATAACGTTATACGTTATATCGTAATAGTATATAACGTTATACGTTATATCGTAATAGCATATAACGTTATACGTTATATCGTAATAGCATATAACGTTATACGTTATATCGTAATAGTACATAACGTTATACGTTATATCGTAATAGCATATAACGTTATACGTTATATCGTAATAGCATATAACGTTATACGTTATATAGTAATAGCATATAACGTTATACGTTATATCGTAATACTATATAACGTTATACGTTATATCATAGTAGTATATAACGTTATACGTTATATCGTAATAGTATATAACGTTATAGGTTATATCGTAATAGCATATAACGTTATACGTTATATCGTAATACTATATAACGTTATACGTTATATCGTAATAGTATATAACGTTATATGTTATATCGTAATAGCATATAACGTTATACGTTATATCGTAATAGCATATAACGTTATACGTTATATCGTAATAGTATATAACGTTATACGTTATATCGTAATAGCATATAACGTTATACGTTATATCGTAATAACATATAACGCTATACGTTATATCGTAATAGTATATAACGTTATACGTTATATCATAGTAGTATATAACGTTATACGTTATATCATAGTAGTATATAACGCTATACGTTATATCGTAATAGTATATAACGTTATACGTTATATCGTAATACTATATAACGTTATACGTTATATCGTAATAGTATATAACGTTATACGTTATATCGTAATACTATATAACGTTATACGTTATATCGTAATAGTATATAACGATATACGTTATATCGTAATAGTATATAACGATATACGTTATATCGTAATACTATATAACGTTATACGTTATATCATAGTAGTATATAACGTTATACGTTATATCGTAATATTATATAACGATATACGTTATATCGTAATACTATATAACGTTATACGCTATATCGTAATAGCATATAACGTTACACGTTATATCGTAATAGTATATAACTTTATATGTTATATCGTAATACTATATAACGTTATACGTTATATCGTAATAGTATATAACGTTATATGTTATATCGTAATAACATATAACGTTATACGTTATATCGTAATAGCATATAACGTTACACGTTATATCGTAATACTATATAACGTTATTAGCTATATCATAATAGCATATAACGTTATACGTTACATCGTAATAGTATATAACGTAATATGTTATATCGTAATACTATATAACGTTATACGTTATATCGTAATAATATATAACGTTATATGTTATATCGTAATAACATATAACGCTATACGTTATATCGTAATACTATATAACGTTATACGTTATATCGTAATAGCATATAACGTTATACGTTATATCGTAATAGCATATAACGTTATACGTTATATCGTAATACTATATAACGTTATACGTTATATCATAGTAGTATATAACGTTATACGTCATATCGTAATAGTATATAACGTTATATGTTATATCGTAATCGCATATAACGTTATACGTTATATCGTAATAGTATATAACGTTATACGTTATATCGTAATAGCATATAACGTTATACGTTATATCGTAATAGCATATAACGTTATACGTTATATAGTAATAGCATATAACGTTATACGTTATATCGTAATACTATATAACGTTATACGTTATATCATAGTAGTATATAACGTTATACGTTATATCGTAATAGTATATAACGTTATATGTTATATCGTAATAGCATATAACGTTATACGTTATATCGTAATAGCATATAACGTTATACGTTATATCGTAATAGCATATAACGTTATACGTTATATCGTAATAGTATATAACGTTACACGTTATATCGTAATACTATATAACGTTATTAGCTATATCATAATAGCATATAACGTTATACGTTATATCGTAATAGTATATAACGTTATATGTTATATCGTAATACTATATAACGTTATACGTTATATCGTAATAGTATATAACGTTATACGTTATATCGTAATAACATACAACGCTATACGTTATATCGTAATACTATATAACATTATATGTTATATCGTAATAGCATATAACGTTATACGTTATATCGTAATACTATATAACGTTATACGTTATATCGTAATAGTATATAACGTTATACGTTATATAGTAATAGCATATAACGTTATACGTTATATCGTAATACTATATAACGTTATAAGTTATATCATAGTAGTATATAACGTTATACGTTATATCGTAATAGTATATAACGTTATATGTTATATCGTAATAGCATATAACGTTATACGTTATATCGTAATAGCATATAACGTTATACGTTATATCGTAATAGTATATAACGTTACACGTTATATCGTAATACTATATAACGTTATTAGCTATATCATAATAGCATATAACGTTATACGTTATATCGTAATAGTATATAACGTTATATGTTATATCGTAATACTATATAACGTTATACGTTATATCGTAATAGTATATAACGTTATACGTTATATCGTAATAGCATATAACGTTATACGTTATATCGTAATAGCATATAACGTTATACGTTATATCGTAATAGCATATAACGTTATACGTTATATCGTAATACTATATAACGTTATACGTTATATCGTAATAGTATATAACGTTATATGTTATATCGTAATAGCATATAACGTTATACGTTATATCGTAATAGCATATAACGTTATACGTTATATCGTAATAGTATATAACGTTATACGTTATATCGTAATAGCATATAACGTTATATGTTATATCGTAATAACATATAACGCTATACGTTATAACGTAATAGTATATAACGTTATACGTTATATCGTAATACTATATAACGTTATACGTTATATCGTAATACTATATAGCGTTATACGTTATATCGTAATAGCATATAACGTTATACGTTATATCGTAATAGTATATAACGTTATATGTTATATCGTAATAACATATAACGCTATACGTTATATGGTAATAGTATATAACGTTATACGTTATATCGTAATAGTATATAACGTTATAGGTTATATCGTAATACTATATAACGTTATACGTTATATCGTAATAGTATATAACGATATACGTTATATCGTAATACTATATAACGTTATACGTTATATCATAGTAGTATATAACGTTATACGTTATATCGTAATATTATATAACGATATACGTTATATCGTAATAGTATATAACGTTATACGTTATATCGTAATAGCATATAACGATATACGTTATATCGTAATAATATATAACGTTATACGTTATATAGTAATAGCATATAACGTTATACGTTATATCGTAATACTATATAACGTTATACGTTATATCATAGTAGTATATAACGCTATACGTTATATCGTAATAGTATATAACGTTATACGTTATATCGTAATACTATATAACGTTATACGTTATATCGTAATAGTATATAACGTTATAGGTTATATCGTAATACTATATAACGTTATACGTTATATCGTAATAGTATATAACGATATACGTTATATCGTAATAGTATATAACGATATACGTTATATCGTAATACTATATAACGTTATACGTTATATCATAGTAGTATATAACGTTATACGTTATATCGTAATAGCATATAACGATATACGTTATATCGTAATAATATATAACATTATACGTTATATAGTAATAGCATATAACGTTATACGTTATATCGTAATACTATATAACGTTATACGTTATATCATAGTAGTATATAACGCTATACGTTATATCGTAATAGTATATAACGTTATACGTTATATCGTAATACTATATAACGTTATACGTTATATCGTAATAGTATATAACGTTATAGGTTATATCGTAATACTATATAACGTTATACGTTATATCGTAATAGTATATAGCGTTATACGTTATATCGTAATAGCATATAACGTTATACGTTATATCGTAATAGCATATAACGTTATACGTTATATCGTAATAGCATATAACGTTACACGTTATATCGTAATAGTATATAACTTTATATGTTATATCGTAATACTATATAACGTTATACGTTATATCGTAATAGTATATAACGTTATATGTTATATCGTAATAACATATAACGTTATACGTTATATCGTAATAGCATATAACGTTACACGTTATATCGTAATACTATATAACGTTATTAGCTATATCATAATAGCATATAACGTTATACGTTACATCGTAATAGTATATAACGTAATATGTTATATCGTAATACTATATAACGTTATACGTTATATCGTAATAATATATAACGTTATATGTTATATCGTAATAACATATAACGCTATACGTTATATCGTAATACTATATAACGTTATACGTTATATCGTAATAGCATATAACGTTATACGTTATATCGTAATAGCATATAACGTTATACGTTATATCGTAATACTATATAACGTTATACGTTATATCATAGTAGTATATAACGTTATACGTCATATCGTAATAATATATAACGTTATATGTTATATCGTAATCGCATATAACGTTATACGTTATATCGTAATAGTATATAACGTTATACGTTATATCGTAATAGCATATAACGTTATACGTTATATCGTAATAGCATATAACGTTATACGTTATATAGTAATAGCATATAACGTTATACGTTATATCGTAATACTATATAACGTTATACGTTATATCATAGTAGTATATAACGTTATACGTTATATCGTAATAGTATATAACGTTATATGTTATATCGTAATAGCATATAACGTTATACGTTATATCGTAATAGCATATAACGTTATACGTTATATCGTAATAGCATATAACGTTATACGTTATATCGTAATAGTATATAACGTTACACGTTATATCGTAATACTATATAACGTTATTAGCTATATCATAATAGCATATAACGTTATACGTTATATCGTAATAGTATATAACGTTATATGTTATATCGTAATACTATATAACGTTATACGTTATATCGTAATAGTATATAACGTTATACGTTATATCGTAATAACATACAACGCTATACGTTATATCGTAATACTATATAACATTATATGTTATATCGTAATAGCATATAACGTTATACGTTATATCGTAATACTATATAACGTTATACGTTATATCGTAATAGTATATAACGTTATACGTTATATAGTAATAGCATATAACGTTATACGTTATATCGTAATACTATATAACGTTATACGTTATATCATAGTAGTATATAACGTTATACGTTATATCGTAATAGTATATAACGTTATATGTTATATCGTAATAGCATATAACGTTATACGTTATATCGTAATAGCATATAACGTTATACGTTATATCGTAATAGTTTATAACGTTACACGTTATATCGTAATACTATATAACGTTATTAGCTATATCATAATAGCATATAACGTTATACGTTATATCGTAATAGTATATAACGTTATATGTTATATCGTAATACTATATAACGTTATACGTTATATCGTAATAGTATATAACGTTATACGTTATATCGTAATAGCATATAACGTTATACGTTATATCGTAATAGCATATAACGTTATACGTTATATCGTAATAGCATATAACGTTATACGTTATATCGTAATACTATATAACGTTATGCGTTATATCGTAATAGTATATAACGTTATATGTTATATCGTAATAGCATATAACGTTATACGTTATATCGTAATAGCATATAACGTTATACGTTATATCGTAATAGTATATAACGTTATACGTTATATCGTAATAGCATATAACGTTATATGTTATATCGTAATAACATATAACGCTATACGTTATATCGTAATAGTATATAACGTTATACGTTATATCGTAATACTATATAACGTTATACGTTATATCGTAATGGCATATAACGTTATACGTTATATCGTATTAGTATATAACGTTATATGTTATATCGTAATAGCATATAACGTTATACGTTATATCGTAATAGCATATATAGTTATACGTTATATAGTAATAGCATATAACGTTATACGTTATATCGTAATACTATATAACGTTATACGTTATATCGTAATACTATATAACGTTATACGTTATATCATAGTAGTATATAACGTTATACGTTATATCGTAATAGTATATAACGTTATATGTTATATCGTAATAGCATATAACGTTATACGTTATATCGTAATAGCATATAACGTTATACGTTATATCGTAATAGCATATAACGTTATACGTTATATCGTAATAGTATATAACGTTACACGTTATATCGTAATACTATATAACGTTATTAGCTATATCATAATAGCATATAACGTTATACGTTATATCGTAATAGTATATAACGTTATATGTTATATCGTAATACTATATAACGTTATATGTTATATCGTAATAACATATAACGCTATACGTTATATCGTAATAGTATATAACGTTATACGTTATATCGTAATACTATATAACGTTATACGTTATATCGTAATAGTATATAACGTTATATGTTATATCGTAATAACATATAACGCTATACGTTATATCGTAATAGCATATAACGTTATACGTTATATCGTAATACTATATAACGTTATACGTTATATCGTAATAGTATATAACGTTATACGTTATATCGTAATAGTATATAACGTTACACGTTATATCGTAATACTATATAACGTTATTAGCTATATCATAATAGCATATAACGTTATACGTTATATCGTAATAGTATATAACGTTATATGTTATATCGTAATACTATATAACGCTATACGTTATATCGTAATAGTATATAACGTTATACGTTATATCGTAATACTATATAACGTTATACGTTATATCATAGTAGTATATAACGTTATACGTTATATGATAGTAGTATATAACGTTATACGTTATATCGTAATAGTATATAACGTTATATGTTATATCGTAATAGCATATAACGTTATACGTTATATCGTAATAGCATATAACGTTATACGTTATATCGTAATAGCATATAACGTTATACGTTATATCGTAATAGCATATAACGTTATACGTTATATCGTAATAGCATATAACGTTATACGTTATATCGTAATACTATATAACGTTATACGTTATATCGTAATATTATATAACGATATACGTTATATCGTAATAGTATATAACGTTATACGTTATATCGTAATAGCATATAACGATATACGTTATATCGTAATAATATATAACGTTATACGTTATATAGTAATAGCATATAACGTTATACGTTATATCGTAATACTATATAACGTTATACGTTATATCATAGTAGTATATAACGCTATACGTTATATCGTAATAGTATATAACGTTATACGTTATATCGTAATACTATATAACGTTATACGTTATATCGTAATAGTATATAACGTTATAGGTTATATCGTAATACTATATAACGTTATACGTTATATCATAGTAGTATATAACGTTATACGCTATATCGTAATAGCATATAACGTTACACGTTATATCGTAATAGTATATAACTTTATATGTTATATCGTAATACTATATAACGTTATACGTTATATCGTAATAGTATATAACGTTATATGTTATATCGTAATAACATATAACGTTATACGTTATATCGTAATAGCATATAACGTTACACGTTATATCGTAATACTATATAACGTTATTAGCTATATCATAATAGCATATAACGTTATACGTTACATCGTAATAGTATATAACGTAATATGTTATATCGTAATACTATATAACGTTATACGTTATATCGTAATAATATATAACGTTATATGTTATATCGTAATTACATATAACGCTATACGTTATATCGTAATACTATATAACGTTATACGTTATATCGTAATAGCATATAACGTTATACGTTATATCGTAATAGCATATAACGTTATACGTTATATCGTAATAGTATATAACGTTATACGTTATATCATAGTAGTATATAACGTTATACGTCATATCGTAATAGTATATAACGTTATATGTTATATCGTAATAGCATATAACGTTATACGTTATATCGTAATAGCATATAACGTTATACGTTATATCGTAATAGTATATAACGTTACACGTTATATCGTAATACTATATAACGTTATTAGCTATATCATAATAGCATATAACGTTATACGTTATATCGTAATAGTATATAACGTTATATGTTATATCGCAATACTATATAACGTTATACGTTATATCGTAATAGTATATAACGTTATACGTTATATCGTAATAGCATATAACGTTATACGTTATATCGTAATAGCATATAACGTTATACGTTATATCGTAATAGCATATAACGTTATACGTTATATCGTAATACTATATAACGTTATACGTTATATCGTAATAGTATATAACGTTATATGTTATATCGTAATAGCATATAACGTTATACGTTATATCGTAATAGCATATAACGTTATACGTTATATCGTAATAGTATATAACGTTATACGTTATATCGTAATAGCATATAACGTTATATGTTATTACGATATAACATATAACGCTATACGTTATATCGTAATAGTATATAACGTTATACGTTATATCGTAATACTATATAACGTTATACGTTATATCGTAATACTATATAGCGTTATACGTTATATCGTAATAGCATATAACGTTATACGTTATATCGTAATAGTATATAACGTTATATGTTATATCGTAATAACATATAACGCTATACGTTATATGGTAATAGTATATAACGTTATACGTTATATCGTAATAGTATATAACGTTATAGGTTATATCGTAATACTATATAACGTTATACGTTATATCGTAATAGTATATAACGATATACGTTATATCGTAATACTATATAACGTTATACGTTATATCATAGTAGTATATAACGTTATACGTTATATCGTAATATTATATAACGATATACGTTATATCGTAGTAGTATATAACGTTATACGTTATATCGTAATAGCATATAACGATATACGTTATATCGTAATAATATATAACGTTATACGTTATATAGTAATAGCATATAACGTTATACGTTATATCGTAATACTATATAACGTTATACGTTATATCATAGTAGTATATAACGCTATACGTTATATCGTAATAGTATATAACGTTATACGTTATATCGTAATACTATATAACGTTATACGTTATATCGTAATAGTATATAACGTTATAGGTTATATCGTAATACTATATAACGTTATACGTTATATCGTAATAGTATATAACGATATACGTTATATCGTAATAGTATATAACGATATACGTTATATCGTAATACTATATAACGTTATACGTTATATCATAGTAGTATATAACGTTACACGTTATATCGTAATAGCATATAACGATATACGTTATATCGTAATAATATATAACGTTATACGTTATATAGTAATAGCATATAACGTTATACGTTATATCGTAATACTATATAACGTTATACGTTATATCATAGTAGTATATAACGCTATACGTTATATCGTAATAGTATATAACGTTATACGTTATATCGTAATACTATATAACGTTATACGTTATATCGTAATAGTATATAACGTTATAGGTTATATCGTAATACTATATAACGTTATACGTTATATCGTAATAGTATATAGCGTTATACGTTATATCGTAATAGCATATAACGTTATACGTTATATCGTAATAGCATATAACGTTACACGTTATATCGTAATAGTATATAACTTTATATGTTATATCGTAATACTATATAACGTTATACGTTATATCGTAATAGTATATAACGTTATATGTTATATCGTAATAACATATAACGTTATACGTTATATCGTAATAGCATATAACGTTACACGTTATATCGTAATACTATATAACGTTATTAGCTATATCATAATAGCATATAACGTTATACGTTACATCGTAATAGTATATAACGTAATATGTTATATCGTAATACTATATAACGTTATACGTTATATCGTAATAATATATAACGTTATATGTTATATCGTAATAACATATAACGCTATACGTTATATCGTAATACTATATAACGTTATACGTTATATCGTAATAGCATATAACGTTATACGTTATATCGTAATAGCATATAACGTTATACGTTATATCGTAATACTATATAACGTTATACGTTATATCATAGTAGTATATAACGTTATACGTCATATCGTAATAGTATATAACGTTATATGTTATATCGTAATCGCATATAACGTTATACGTTATATCGTAATAGTATATAACGTTATACGTTATATCGTAATAGCATATAACGTTATACGTTATATCGTAATAGCATATAACGTTATACGTTATATCGTAATAGTATATAACGTTACACGTTATATCGTAATACTATATAACGTTATTAGCTATATCATAATAGCATATAACGTTATACGTTATATCGTAATAGTATATAACGTTATATGTTATATCGTAATACTATATAACGTTATACGTTATATCGTAATAGTATATAACGTTATACGTTATATCGTAATAACATACAACGCTATACGTTATATCGTAATACTATATAACATTATATGTTATATCGTAATAGCATATAACGTTATACGTTATATCGTAATACTATATAACGTTATACGTTATATCGTAATAGTATATAACGTTATACGTTATATAGTAATAGCATATAACGTTATACGTTATATCGTAATACTATATAACGTTATACGTTATATCATAGTAGTATATAACGTTATACGTTATATCGTAATAGTATATAACGTTATATGTTATATCGTAATAGCATATAACGTTATACGTTATATCGTAATAGCATATAACGTTATACGTTATATCGTAATAGTTTATAACGTTACACGTTATATCGTAATACTATATAACGTTATTAGCTATATCATAATAGCATATAACGTTATACGTTATATCGTAATAGTATATAACGTTATATGTTATATCGTAATACTATATAACGTTATACGTTATATCGTAATAGTATATAACGTTATACGTTATATCGTAATAGCATATAACGTTATACGTTATATCGTAATAGCATATAACTTTATACGTTATATCGTAATAGCATATAACGTTATACGTTATATCGTAATACTATATAACGTTATGCGTTATATCGTAATAGTATATAACGTTATATGTTATATCGTAATAGCATATAACGTTATACGTTATATCGTAATAGCATATAACGTTATACGTTATATCGTAATAGTATATAACGTTATACGTTATATCGTAATACTATATAACGTTATACGTTATATCGTAATATTATATAACGATATACGTTATATCGTAATAGTATATAACGTTATACGTTATATCGTAATAGCATATAACGATATACGTTATATCGTAATAATATATAACGTTATACGTTATATAGTAATAGCATATAACGTTATACGTTATATCGTAATACTATATAACGTTATACGTTATATCATAGTAGTATATAACGCTATACGTTATATCGTAATAGTATATAACGTTATACGTTATATCGTAATACTATATAACGTTATACGTTATATCGTAATAGTATATAACGTTATAGGTTATATCGTAATACTATATAACGTTATACGTTATATCATAGTAGTATATAACGTTATACGCTATATCGTAATAGCATATAACGTTACACGTTATATCGTAATAGTATATAACTTTATATGTTATATCGTAATACTATATAACGTTATACGTTATATCGTAATAGTATATAACGTTATATGTTATATCGTAATAACATATAACGTTATACGTTATATCGTAATAGCATATAACGTTACACGTTATATCGTAATACTATATAACGTTATTAGCTATATCATAATAGCATATAACGTTATACGTTACATCGTAATAGTATATAACGTAATATGTTATATCGTAATACTATATAACGTTATACGTTATATCGTAATAATATATAACGTTATATGTTATATCGTAATTACATATAACGCTATACGTTATATCGTAATACTATATAACGTTATACGTTATATCGTAATAGCATATAACGTTATACGTTATATCGTAATAGCATATAACGTTATACGTTATATCGTAATACTATATAACGTTATACGTTATATCATAGTAGTATATAACGTTATACGTCATATCGTAATAGTATATAACGTTATATGTTATATCGTAATAGCATATAACGTTATACGTTATATCGTAATAGCATATAACGTTATACGTTATATCGTAATAGTATATAACGTTACACGTTATATCGTAATACTATATAACGTTATTAGCTATATCATAATAGCATATAACGTTATACGTTATATCGTAATAGTATATAACGTTATATGTTATATCGTAATACTATATAACGTTATACGTTATATCGTAATAGTATATAACGTTATACGTTATATCGTAATAGCATATAACGTTATACGTTATATCGTAATAGCATATAACGTTATACGTTATATCGTAATAGCATATAACGTTATACGTTATATCGTAATACTATATAACGTTATACGTTATATCGTAATAGTATATAACGTTATATGTTATATCGTAATAGCATATAACGTTATACGTTATATCGTAATAGCATATAACGTTATACGTTATATCGTAATAGTATATAACGTTATACGTTATATCGTAATAGCATATAACGTTATATGTTATATCGTAATAACATATAACGCTATACGTTATATCGTAATAGTATATAACGTTATACGTTATATCGTAATACTATATAACGTTATACGTTATATCGTAATACTATATAGCGTTATACGTTATATCGTAATAGCATATAACGTTATACGTTATATCGTAATAGTATATAACGTTATATGTTATATCGTAATAACATATAACGCTATACGTTATATGGTAATAGTATATAACGTTATACGTTATATCGTAATAGTATATAACGTTATAGGTTATATCGTAATACTATATAACGTTATACGTTATATCGTAATAGTATATAACGATATACGTTATATCGTAATACTATATAACGTTATACGTTATATCATAGTAGTATATAACGTTATACGTTATATCGTAATATTATATAACGATATACGTTATATCGTAGTAGTATATAACGTTATACGTTATATCGTAATAGCATATAACGATATACGTTATATCGTAATAATATATAACGTTATACGTTATATAGTAATAGCATATAACGTTATACGTTATATCGTAATACTATATAACGTTATACGTTATATCATAGTAGTATATAACGCTATACGTTATATCGTAATAGTATATAACGTTATACGTTATATCGTAATACTATATAACGTTATACGTTATATCGTAATAGTATATAACGTTATAGGTTATATCGTAATACTATATAACGTTATACGTTATATCGTAATAGTATATAACGATATACGTTATATCGTAATAGTATATAACGATATACGTTATATCGTAATACTATATAACGTTATACGTTATATCATAGTAGTATATAACGTTACACGTTATATCGTAATAGCATATAACGATATACGTTATATCGTAATAATATATATCGTTATACGTTATATAGTAATAGCATATAACGTTATACGTTATATCGTAATACTATATAACGTTATACGTTATATCATAGTAGTATATAACGCTATACGTTATATCGTAATAGTATATAACGTTATACGTTATATCGTAATACTATATAACGTTATACGTTATATCGTAATAGTATATAACGTTATAGGTTATATCGTAATACTATATAACGTTATACGTTATATCGTAATAGTATATAGCGTTATACGTTATATCGTAATAGCATATAACGTTATACGTTATATCGTAATAGCATATAACGTTACACGTTATATCGTAATAGTATATAACTTTATATGTTATATCGTAATACTATATAACGTTATACGTTATATCGTAATAGTATATAACGTTATATGTTATATCGTAATAACATATAACGTTATACGTTATATCGTAATAGCATATAACGTTACACGTTATATCGTAATACTATATAACGTTATTAGCTATATCATAATAGCATATAACGTTATACGTTACATCGTAATAGTATATAACGTAATATGTTATATCGTAATACTATATAACGTTATACGTTATATCGTAATAATATATAACGTTATATTTTATATCGTAATAACATATAACGCTATACGTTATATCGTAATACTATATAACGTTATACGTTATATCGTAATAGCATATAACGTTATACGTTATATCGTAATAGCATATAACGTTATACGTTATATCGTAATACTATATAACGTTATACGTTATATCATAGTAGTATATAACGTTATACGTCATATCGTAATAGTATATAACGTTATATGTTATATCGTAATCGCATATAACGTTATACGTTATATCGTAATAGTATATAACGTTATACGTTATATCGTAATAGCATATAACGTTATACGTTATATCGTAATAGCATATAACGTTATACGTTATATCGTAATAGTATATAACGTTACACGTTATATCGTAATACTATATAACGTTATTAGCTATATCATAATAGCATATAACGTTATACGTTATATCGTAATAGTATATAACGTTATATGTTATATCGTAATACTATATAACGTTATACGTTATATCGTAATAGTATATAACGTTATACGTTATATCGTAATAACATACAACGCTATACGTTATATCGTAATACTATATAACATTATATGTTATATCGTAATAGCATATAACGTTATACGTTATATCGTAATACTATATAACGTTATACGTTATATCGTAATAGTATATAACGTTATACGTTATATAGTAATAGCATATAACGTTATACGTTATATCGTAATACGATATAACGTTATACGTTATATCATAGTAGTATATAACGTTATACGTTATATCGTAATAGTATATAACGTTATATGTTATATCGTAATAGCATATAACGTTATACGTTATATCGTAATAGCATATAACGTTATACGTTATATCGTAATAGTTTATAACGTTACACGTTATATCGTAATACTATATAACGTTATTAGCTATATCATAATAGCATATAACGTTATACGTTATATCGTAATAGTATATAACGTTATATGTTATATCGTAATACTATATAACGTTATACGTTATATCGTAATAGTATATAACGTTATACGTTATATCGTAATAGCATATAACGTTATACGTTATATCGTAATAGCATATAACGTTATACGTTATATCGTAATAGCATATAACGTTATACGTTATATCGTAATACTATATAACGTTATGCGTTATATCGTAATAGTATATAACGTTATATGTTATATCGTAATAGCATATAACGTTATACGTTATATCGTAATAGCATATAACGTTATACGTTATATCGTAATAGTATATAACGTTATACGTTATATCGTAATAGCATATAACGTTATATGTTATATCGTAATAACATATAACGCTATACGTTATATCGTAATAGTATATAACGTTATACGTTATATCGTAATACTATATAACGTTATACGTTATATCGTAATGGCATATAACGTTATACGTTATATCGTATTAGTATATAACGTTATATGTTATATCGTAATAGCATATAACGTTATACGTTATATCGTAATAGCATATATAGTTATACGTTATATAGTAATAGCATATAACGTTATACGTTATATCGTAATACTATATAACGTTATACGTTATATCATAGTAGTATATAACGTTATACGTTATATCGTAATAGTATATAACGTTATATGTTATATCGTAATAGCATATAACGTTATACGTTATATCGTAATAGCATATAACGTTATACGTTATATCGTAATAGCATATAACGTTATACGTTATATCGTAATAGTATATAACGTTACACGTTATATCGTAATACTATATAACGTTATTAGCTATATCATAATAGCATATAACGTTATACGTTATATCGTAATAGTATATAACGTTATATGTTATATCGTAATACTATATAACGTTATATGTTATATCGTAATAACATATAACGCTATACGTTATATCGTAATAGTATATAACGTTATACGTTATATCGTAATACTATATAACGTTATACGTTATATCGTAATAGTATATAACGTTATATGTTATATCGTAATAACATATAACGCTATACGTTATATCGTAATAGCATATAACGTTATACGTTATATCGTAATACTATATAACGTTATACGTTATATCGTAATAGTATATAACGTTATACGTTATATCGTAATAGTATATAACGTTACACGTTATATCGTAATACTATATAACGATATTAGCTATATCATAATAGCATATAACGTTATACGTTATATCGTAATAGTATATAACGTTATATGTTATATCGTAATACTATATAACGCTATACGTTATATCGTAATAGTATATAACGTTATACGTTATATCGTAATACTATATAACGTTGTACGTTATATCATAGTAGTATATAACGTTATACGTTATATCATAGTAGTATATAACGTTATACGTTATATCGTAATAGTATATAACGTTATATGTTATATCGTAATAGCATATAACGTTATACGTTATATCGTAATAGCATATAACGTTATACGTTATATCGTAATAGCATATAACGTTATACGTTATATCGTAATAGCATATAACGTTATACGTTATATCGTAATACTATATAACGTTATACGTTATATCGTAATATTATATAACGATATACGTTATATCGTAATAGTATATAACGTTATACGTTATATCGTAATAGCATATAACGATATACGTTATATCGTAATAATATATAACGTTATACGTTATATAGTAATAGCATATAACGTTATACGTTATATCGTAATACTATATAACGTTATACGTTATATCATAGTAGTATATAACGCTATACGTTATATCGTAATAGTATATAACGTTATACGTTATATCGTAATACTATATAACGTTATACGTTATATCGTAATAGTATATAACGTTATAGGTTATATCGTAATACTATATAACGTTATACGTTATATCATAGTAGTATATAACGTTATACGCTATATCGTAATAGCATATAACGTTACACGTTATATCGTAATAGTATATAACTTTATATGTTATATCGTAATACTATATAACGTTATACGTTATATCGTAATAGTATATAACGTTATATGTTATATCGTAATAACATATAACGTTATACGTTATATCGTAATAGCATATAACGTTACACGTTATATCGTAATACTATATAACGTTATTAGCTATATCATAATAGCATATAACGTTATACGTTACATCGTAATAGTATATAACGTAATATGTTATATCGTAATACTATATAACGTTATACGTTATATCGTAATAATATATAACGTTATATGTTATATCGTAATTACATATAACGCTATACGTTATATCGTAATACTATATAACGTTATACGTTATATCGTAATAGCATATAACGTTATACGTTATATCGTAATAGCATATAACGTTATACGTTATATCGTAATACTATATAGCGTTATACGTTATATCATAGTAGTATATAACGTTATACGTCATATCGTAATAGTATATAACGTTATATGTTATATCGTAATAGCATATAACGTTATACGTTATATCGTAATAGCATATAACGTTATACGTTATATCGTAATAGTATATAACGTTACACGTTGTATCGTAATACTATATAACGTTATTAGCTATATCATAATAGCATATAACGTTATACGTTATATCGTAATAGTATATAACGTTATATGTTATATCGTAATACTATATAACGTTATACGTTATATCGTAATAGTATATAACGTTATACGTTATATCGTAATAGCATATAACGTTATACGTTATATCGTAATAGCATATAACGTTATACGTTATATCGTAATAGCATATAACGTTATACGTTATATCGTAATACTATATAACGTTATACGTTATATCGTAATAGTATATAACGTTATATGTTATATCGTAATAGCATATAACGTTATACGTTATATCGTAATAGCATATAACGTTATACGTTATATCGTAATAGTATATAACGTTATACGTTATATCGTAATAGCATATAACGTTATATGTTATATCGTAATAACATATAACGCTATACGTTATATCGTAATAGTATATAACGTTATACGTTATATCGTAATACTATATAACGTTATACGTTATATCGTAATACTATATAACGTTATACGTTATATCGTAATAGCATATAACGTTATACGTTATATCGTAATAGTATATAACGTTATATGTTATATCGTAATAACATATAACGCTATACGTTATATGGTAATAGTATATAACGTTATACGTTATATCGTAATAGTATATAACGTTATAGGTTATATCGTAATACTATATAACGTTATACGTTATATCGTAATAGTATATAACGATATACGTTATATCGTAATACTATATAACGTTATACGTTATATCATAGTAGTATATAACGTTATACGTTATATCGTAATATTATATAACGATATACGTTATATCGTAATAGTATATAACGTTATACGTTATATCGTAATAGCATATAACGATATACGTTATATCGTAATAATATATAACGTTATACGTTATATAGTAATAGCATATAACGTTATACGTTATATCGTAATACTATATAACGTTATACGTTATATCATAGTAGTATATAACGCTATACGTTATATCGTAATAGTATATAACGTTATACGTTATATCGTAATACTATATAACGTTATACGTTATATCGTAATAGTATATAACGTTATAGGTTATATCGTAATACTATATAACGTTATACGTTATATCGTAATAGTATATAACGATATACGTTATATCGTAATAGTATATAACGATATACGTTATATCGTAATACTATATAACGTTATACGTTATATCATAGTAGTATATAACGTTATACGTTATATCGTAATAGCATATAACGATATACGTTATATCGTAATAATATATAACGTTATACGTTATATAGTAATAGCATATAACGTTATACGTTATATCGTAATACTATATAACGTTATACGTTATATCATAGTAGTATATAACGCTATACGTTATATCGTAATAGTATATAACGTTATACGTTATATCGTAATACTATATAACGTTATACGTTATATCGTAATAGTATATAACGTTATAGGTTATATCGTAATACTATATAACGTTATACGTTATATCGTAATAGTATATAGCGTTATACGTTATATCGTAATAGCATATAACGTTATACGTTATATCGTAATAGCATATAACGTTACACGTTATATCGTAATAGTATATATCTTTATATGTTATATCGTAATACTATATAACGTTATACGTTATATCGTAATAGTATATAACGTTATATGTTATATCGTAATAACATATAACGTTATACGTTATATCGTAATAGCATATAACGTTACACGTTATATCGTAATACTATATAACGTCATTAGCTATATCATAATAGCATATAACGTTATACGTTACATCGTAATAGTATATAACGTAATATGTTATATCGTAATACTATATAACGTTATACGTTATATCGTAATAATATATAACGTTATATGTTATATCGTAATAACATATAACGCTATACGTTATATCGTAATACTATATAACGTTATACGTTATATCGTAATAGCATATAACGTTATACGTTATATCGTAATAGCATATAACGTTATACGTTATATCGTAATACTATATAACGTTATACGTTATATCATAGTAGTATATAACGTTATACGTCATATCGTAATAGTATATAACGTTATATGTTATATCGTAATCGCATATAACGTTATACGTTATATCGTAATAGTATATAACGTTATACGTTATATCGTAATAGCATATAACGTTATACGTTATATCGTAATAGCATATAACGTTATACGTTATATAGTAATAGCATATAACGTTATACGTTATATCGTAATACTATATAACGTTATACGTTATATCATAGTAGTATATAACGTTATACGTTATATCGTAATAGTATATAACCTTATATGTTATATCGTAATAGCATATAACGTTATACGTTATATCGTAATAGCATATAACGTTATACGATATATCGTAATAGCATATAACGTTATACGTTATATCGTAATAGTATATAACGTTACACGTTATATCGTAATACTATATAACGTTATTAGCTATATCATAATAGCATATAACGTTATACGTTATATCGTAATAGTATATAACGTTATATGTTATATCGTAATACTATATAACGTTATACGTTATATCGTAATAGTATATAACGTTATACGTTATATCGTAATAACATACAACGCTATACGTTATATCGTAATACTATATAACATTATATGTTATATCGTAATAGCATATAACGTTATACGTTATATCGTAATACTATATAACGTTATACGTTATATCGTAATAGTATATAACGTTATACGTTATATAGTAATAGCATATAACGTTATACGTTATATCGTAATACTATATAACGTTATACGTTATATCATAGTAGTATATAACGTTATACGTTATATCGTAATAGTATATAACGTTATATGTTATATCGTAATAGCATATAACGTTATACGTTATATCGTAATAGCATATAACGTTATACGTTATATCGTAATAGTTTATAACGTTACACGTTATATCGTAATACTATATAACGTTATTAGCTATATCATAATAGCATATAACGTTATACGTTATATCGTAATAGTATATAACGTTATATGTTATATCGTAATACTATATAACGTTATACGTTATATCGTAATAGTATATAACGTTATACGTTATATCGTAATAGCATATAACGTTATACGTTATATCGTAATAGCATATAACGTTATACGTTATATCGTAATAGCATATAACGTTATACGTTATATCGTAATACTATATAACGTTATGCGTTATATCGTAATAGTATATAACGTTATATGTTATATCGTAATAGCATATAACGTTATACGTTATATCGTAATAGCATATAACGTTATACGTTATATCGTAATAGTATATAACGTTATACGTTATATCGTAATAGCATATAACGTTATATGTTATATCGTAATAACATATAACGCTATACGTTATATCGTAATAGTATATAACGTTATACGTTATATCGTAATACTATATAACGTTATACGTTATATCGTAATGGCATATAACGTTATACGTTATATCGTATTAGTATATAACGTTATATGTTATATCGTAATAGCATATAACGTTATACGTTATATCGTAATAGCATATATAGTTATACGTTATATAGTAATAGCATATAACGTTATACGTTATATCGTAATACTATATAACGTTATACGTTATATCATAGTAGTATATAACGTTATACGTTATATCGTAATAGTATATAACGTTATATGTTATATCGTAATAGCATATAACGTTATACGTTATATCGTAATAGCATATAACGTTATACGTTATATCGTAATAGCATATAACGTTATACGTTATATCGTAATAGTATATAACGTTACACGTTATATCGTAATACTATATAACGTTATTAGCTATATCATAATAGCATATAACGTTATACGTTATATCGTAATAGTATATAACGTTATATGTTATATCGTAATACTATATAACGTTATATGTTATATCGTAATAACATATAACGCTATACGTTGTATCGTAATAGTATATAACGTTATACGTTATATCGTAATACTATATAACGTTATACGTTATATCGTAATAGTATATAACGTTATATGTTATATCGTAATAACATATAACGCTATACGTTATATCGTAATAGCATATAACGTTATACGTTATATCGTAATACTATATAACGTTATACGTTATATCGTAATAGTATATAACGTTATACGTTATATCGTAATAGTATATAACGTTACACGTTATATCGTAATACTATATAACGTTATTAGCTATATCATAATAGCATATAACGTTATACGTTATATCGTAATAGTATATAACGTTATATGTTATATCGTAATACTATATAACGCTATACGTTATATCGTAATAGTATATAACGTTATACGTTATATCGTAATACTATATAACGTTATACGTTATATCATAGTAGTATATAACGTTATACGTTATATCATAGTAGTATATAACGTTATACGTTATATCGTAATAGTATATAACGTTATATGTTATATCGTAATAGCATATAACGTTATACGTTATATCGTAATAGCATATAACGTTATACGTTATATCGTAATAGCATATAACGTTATACGTTATATCGTAATAGCATATAACGTTATACGTTATATCGTAATACTATATAACGTTATACGTTATATCGTAATATTATATAACGATATACGTTATATCGTAATAGTATATAACGTTATACGTTATATCGTAATAGCATATAACGATATACGTTATATCGTAATACTATATAACGTTATACGTTATATCGTAATAGCATATAACGTTATACGTTATATCGTAATAGCATATAACGTTATACGTTATATCGTAATACTATATAACGTTATACGTTATATAGTAATAGCATATAACGTTATATGTTATATCGTAATAGCATATAACGTTATACGTTATATCGTAATAGCATATAACGTTATACGTTATATCGTAATAGCATATAACGTTATACGTTATATCGTAATAGTATATAACGTTACACGTTATATCGTAATACTATATAACGTTATTAGCTATATCATAGTAGTATATAACGTTATACGTTATATCGTAATAGTATATAACGTTATATGTTATATCGTAATAGCATATAACGTTATACGTTATATCGTAATAGTATATAACGTTATATGTTATATCGTAATAGCATATAACGTTATACGTTATATCGTAATAGCATATAACGTTATACGTTATATCGTAATAGCATATAACGTTATACGTTATATCGTAATAGTATATAACGTTACACGTTATATCGTAATACTATATAACGTTATTAGCTATATCATAATAGCATATAACGTTATACGTTATATCGTAATAGTATATAACGTTATATGTTATATCGTAATACTATATAACGTTATATGTTATATCGTAATAACATATAACGCTATACGTTGTATCGTAATAGTATATAACGTTATACGTTATATCGTAATACTATATAACGTTATACGTTATATCGTAATAGCATATAACGTTATACGTTATATCGTAATAGCATATAACGTTATACGTTATATCGTAATAGCATATAACGTTATACGTTATATCGTAATAGTATATAACGTTACACGTTATATCGTAATACTATATAACGTTATTAGCTATATCATAATAGCATATAACGTTATACGTTATATCGTAATAGTATATAACGTTATAGGTTATATCGTAATACTATATAACGTTATACGTTATATCATAGTAGTATATAACGTTATACGCTATATCGTAATAGCATATAACGTTACACGTTATATCGTAATAGTATATAACTTTATATGTTATATCGTAATACTATATAACGTTATACGTTATATCGTAATAGTATATAACGTTATATGTTATATCGTAATAACATATAACGTTATACGTTATATCGTAATAGCATATAACGTTACACGTTATATCGTAATACTATATAACGTTATTAGCTATATCATAATAGCATATAACGTTATACGTTACATCGTAATAGTATATAACGTAATATGTTATATCGTAATACTATATAACGTTATACGTTATATCGTAATAATATATAACGTTATATGTTATATCGTAATTACATATAACGCTATACGTTATATCGTAATACTATATAACGTTATACGTTATATCGTAATAGCATATAACGTTATACGTTATATCGTAATAGCATATAACGTTATACGTTATATCGTAATACTATATAACGTTATACGTTATATCATAGTAGTATATAACGTTATACGTCATATCGTAATAGTATATAACGTTATATGTTATATCGTAATAGCATATAACGTTATACGTTATATCGTAATAGTATATAACGTTATACGTTATATCGTAATAGCATATAACGTTATACGTTATATCGTAATAGCATATAACGTTATACGTTATATAGTAATAGCATATAACGTTATACGTTATATCGTAATACTATATAACGTTATACGTTATATCATAGTAGTATATAACGTTATACGTTATATCATAGTAGTATATAACGTTATACGTTATATCATATGTAGTATATAACGTTATACGTTATATCGTAATAGTATATAACGTTATATGTTATATCGTAATAGCATATAACGTTATACGTTATATCGTAATAGCATATAACGTTATACGTTATATCGTAATAGTATATAACGTTACACGTTATATCGTAATACTATATAACGTTATTAGCTATATCATAATAGCATATAACGTTATACGTTATATCGTAATAGTATATAACGTTATATGTTATATCGTAATACTATATAACGTTATATGTTATATCGTAATAACATATAACGCTATACGTTATATCGTAATAGTATATAACGTTATACGTTATATCGTAATACTATATGACGTTATACGTTATATCGTAATAGTATATAACGTTATATGTTATATCGTAATAACATATAACGCTATACGTTATATCGTAATAGCATATAACGATATACGTTATATCGTAATACTATATAACGTTATACGTTATATAGTAATAGCATATAACGTTATACGTTATATCGTAATACTATATAACGTTATACGTTATATCATAGTAGTATATAACGCTATACGTTGTATCGTAATACTATATAACGTTATACGTTATATCGTAATAGTATATAACGTTATACGTTATATCGTAATAGCATATAACGTTATACGTTATATCGTAATAGCATATAACGTTATACGTTATATCGTAATAGCATATAACGTTATACGTTATATCGTAATACTATATAACGTTATGCGTTATATCGTAATAGTATATAACGTTATATGTTATATCGTAATAGCATATAACGTTATACGTTATATCGTAATAGCATATAACGTTATACGTTATATCGTAATAGTATATAACGTTATACGTTATATCGTAATAGCATATAACGTTATATGTTATATCGTAATAACATATAACGCTATACGTTATATCGTAATAGTATATAACGTTATACGTTATATCGTAATACTATATAACGTTATACGTTATATCGTAATGGCATATAACGTTATACGTTATATCGTATTAGTATATAACGTTATATGTTATATCGTAATAGCATATAACGTTATACGTTATATCGTAATAGCATATATAGTTATACGTTATATAGTAATAGCATATAACGTTATACGTTATATCGTAATACTATATAACGTTATACGTTATATCATAGTAGTATATAACGTTATACGTTATATCGTAATAGTATATAACGTTATATGTTATATCGTAATAGCATATAACGTTATACGTTATATCGTAATAGCATATAACGTTATACGTTATATCGTAATAGCATATAACGTTATACGTTATATCGTAATAGTATATAACGTTACACGTTATATCGTAATACTATATAACGTTATTAGCTATATCATAATAGCATATAACGTTATACGTTATATCGTAATAGTATATAACGTTATATGTTATATCGTAATACTATATAACGTTATATGTTATATCGTAATAACATATAACGCTATACGTTGTATCGTAATAGTATATAACGTTATACGTTATATCGTAATACTATATAACGTTATACGTTATATCGTAATAGTATATAACGTTATATGTTATATCGTAATAACATATAACGCTATACGTTATATCGTAATAGCATATAACGTTATACGTTATATCGTAATACTATATAACGTTATACGTTATATCGTAATAGTATATAACGTTATACGTTATATCGTAATAGTATATAACGTTACACGTTATATCGTAATACTATATAACGTTATTAGCTATATCATAATAGCATATAACGTTATACGTTATATCGTAATAGTATATAACGTTATATGTTATATCGTAATACTATATAACGCTATACGTTATATCGTAATAGTATATAACGTTATACGTTATATCGTAATACTATATAACGTTATACGTTATATCATAGTAGTATATAACGTTATACGTTATATCATAGTAGTATATAACGTTATACGTTATATCGTAATAGTATATAACGTTATATGTTATATCGTAATAGCATATAACGTTATACGTTATATCGTAATAGCATATAACGTTATACGTTATATCGTAATAGCATATAACGTTATACGTTATATCGTAATAGCATATAACGTTATACGTTATATCGTAATACTATATAACGTTATACGTTATATCGTAATAGTATATAACGATATACGTTATATCGTAATAGTATATAACGTTATACGTTATATCGTAATAGCATATAACGATATACGTTATATCGTAATAATATATAACGTTATACGTTATATAGTAATAGCATATAACGTTATACGTTATATCGTAATACTATATAACGTTATACGTTATATCATAGTAGTATATAACGCTATACGTTATATCGTAATAGTATATAACGTTATACGTTATATCGTAATACTATATAACGTTATACGTTATATCGTAATAGTATATAACGTTATAGGTTATATCGTAATACTATATAACGTTATACGTTATATCATAGTAGTATATAACGTTATACGCTATATCGTAATAGCATATAACGTTACACGTTATATCGTAATAGTATATAACTTTATATGTTATATCGTAATACTATATAACGTTATACGTTATATCGTAATAGTATATAACGTTATATGTTATATCGTAATAACATATAACGTTATACGTTATATCGTAATAGCATATAACGTTACACGTTATATCGTAATACTATATAACGTTATTAGCTATATCATAATAGCATATAACGTTATACGTTACATCGTAATAGTATATAACGTAATATGTTATATCGTAATACTATATAACGTTATACGTTATATCGTAATAATATATAACGTTATATGTTATATCGTAATTACATATAACGCTATACGTTATATCGTAATACTATATAACGTTATACGTTATATCGTAATAGCATATAACGTTATACGTTATATCGTAATAGCATATAACGTTATACGTTATATCGTAATACTATATAACGTTATACGTTATATCATAGTAGTATATAACGTTATACGTCATATCGTAATAGTATATAACGTTATATGTTATATCGTAATAGCATATAACGTTATACGTTATATCGTAATAGTATATAACGTTATACGTTATATCGTAATAGCATATAACGTTATACGTTATATCGTAATAGCATATAACGTTATACGTTATATAGTAATAGCATATAACGTTATACGTTATATCGTAATACTATATAACGTTATACGTTATATCATAGTAGTATATAACGTTATACGTTATATCATAGTAGTATATAACGTTATACGTTATATCATATGTAGTATATAACGTTATACGTTATATCGTAATAGTATATAACGTTATATGTTATATCGTAATAGCATATAACGTTATACGTTATATCGTAATAGCATATAACGTTATACGTTATATCGTAATAGTATATAACGTTACACGTTATATCGTAATACTATATAACGTTATTAGCTATATCATAATAGCATATAACGTTATACGTTATATCGTAATAGTATATAACGTTATATGTTATATCGTAATACTATATAACGTTATATGTTATATCGTAATAACATATAACGCTATACGTTATATCGTAATAGTATATAACGTTATACGTTATATCGTAATACTATATGACGTTATACGTTATATCGTAATAGTATATAACGTTATATGTTATATCGTAATAACATATAACGCTATACGTTATATCGTAATAGCATATAACGATATACGTTATATCGTAATACTATATAACGTTATACGTTATATAGTAATAGCATATAACGTTATACGTTATATCGTAATACTATATAACGTTATACGTTATATCATAGTAGTATATAACGCTATACGTTGTATCGTAATAGTATATAACGTTATACGTTATATCGTAATACTATATAACGTTATACGTTATATCGTAATAGTATATAACGTTATAGGTTATATCGTAATACTATATAACGTTATACGTTATATCGTAATAGTATATAACGTTATAGGTTATATCGTAATACTATATAACGTTATACGTTATATCGTAATAGTATATAACGTTATACGTTATATCGTAATAGCATATAACGTTATACGTTATATCGTAATAGCATATAACGTTATACGTTATATCGTAATAGCATATAACGTTATACGTTATATCGTAATACTATATAACGTTATACGTTATATCGTAATAGTATATAACGTTATAGGTTATATCGTAATAGCATATAACGTTATACGTTATATCGTAATAGCATATAACGTTATACGTTATATCGTAATAGCATATAACGTTATATGTTATATCGTAATAACATATAACGCTATACGTTATATCGTAATAGTATATAACGTTATACGTTATATCGTAATACTATATAACGTTATACGTTATATCGTAATAATATATAACGTTATATGTTATATCGTAATAACATATAACGCTATACGTTATATCGTAATAGTATATAACGTTATACGTTATATCGTAATACTATATAACGTTATACGTTATATCGTAATGGCATATAACGTTATACGTTATATCGTAATAGTATATAACGTTATATGTTATATCGTAATACTATATAACGTTATACGTTATATCGTAATAGTATATAACGTTATACGACATATCATAGTAGTATATAACGTTATACGTTATATCATAGTAGTATATAACGTTATACGTTATATCGTAATATTATATAACGATATACGTTATATCGTAATACTATATAACGTTATACGTTATATCGTAATAGCATATAACGTTATACGTTATATCGTAATAGCATATAACGTTACACGTTATATCGTAATAGTATATAACTTTATATGTTATATCGTAATACTATATAACGTTATACGTTATATCGTAATAGTATATAACGTTATATGTTATATCGTAATAACATATAACGTTATACGTTATATCGTAATAGCATATAACGTTATACGTTATATCGTAATACTATATAACGTTATACGTTATATCATAGTAGTATATAACGTTATACGTTATATCATAGTAGTATATAACGTTATACGTTATATCGTAATACTATATAACGTTATACGTTATATCATAGTAGTATATAACGTTATACGTTATATCATAGTAGTATATAACGTTATACGTTATATCGTAATAGTACATAACGTTATATGTTATATCGTAATAGCATATAACGTTATACGTTATATCGTAATAGCATATAACGTTATACGTTATATCGTAATAGCATATAACGTTATACGTTATATCGTAATAGTATATAACGTTATACGTTATATCGTAATAGCATATAACGTTATATGTTATATCGTAATAACATATAACGCTATATGTTATATCGTAATAGTATATAACGTTATACGTTATATCGTAATACTATATAACGTTATACGTTATATCGTAATAGTATATAACGTTATATGTTATATCGTAATAACATATAACGCTAAACGTTATATCGTAATAGTATATAACGTTATACGTTATATCGTAATACTATATAACGTTATACGTTATATCGTAATGGCATATAACGTTATACGTTATATCGTATTAGTATATAACGTTATATGTTATATCGTAATAGCATATAACGTTATACGTTATATCGTAATAGCATATATCGTTATACGTTATATAGTAATAGCATATAACGTTATACGTTATATCGTAAAACTATATAACGTTATACGTTATATCATAGTAGTATATAACGTTATACGTTATATCGTAATAGTATATAACGTTATATGTTATATCGTAATAGCATATAACGTTATACGTTATATCGTAATAGCATATAACGTTATACGTTATATCGTAATAGCATATAACGTTATACGTTATATCGTAATAGTATATCACGTTACACGTTATATCGTAATACTATATAACGTTATTAGCTATATCATAATAGCATATAACGTTATACGTTATATCGTAATAGTATATAACGTTATATGTTATATCGTAATACTATATAACGTTATATGTTATATCGTAATAACATATAACGCTATACGTTATATCGTAATAGTATATAACGTTATACGTTATATCGTAATACTATATAACGTTATACGTTATATCGTAATAGTATATAACGTTATATGTTATATCGTAATAACATATAACGCTATACGTTATATCGTAATAGCATATAACGATATACGTTATATCGTAATACTATATAACGTTATACGTTATATAGTAATAGCATATAACGTTATACGTTATATCGTAATACTATATAACGTTATACGTTATATCATAGTAGTATATAACGCTATACGTTATATCGTAATAGTATATAACGTTATACGTTATATCGTAATACTATATAACGTTATACGTTATATCGTAATAGTATATAACGTTATACGTTATATCGTAATACTATATAACGTTATACGTTATATCGTAATAGTATATAACGTTATATGTTATATCGTAATAACATATAACGCTATACGTTATATCGTAATAGTATATAACGTTATACGTTATATCGTAATACTATATAACGTTATACGTTATATCGTAATGGCATATAACGTTATACGTTATATCGTAATAGCATATAACGTTATACGTTATATCGTAATAGTATATAAGGTTAACGGTTATATCGTAATACTATATAACGTTATTAGCTATATCATAATAGCATATAACGTTATACGTTATATCGTAATAGTATATAACGTTATACGTTATATCGTAATACTATATAACATTATATGTTATATCGTAATAGCATATAACGTTATACGTTATATCGTAATAGTATATAACGTTATACGTTATATCGTAATAGCATATAACGTTATACGTTATATCGTAATAGTATATAACGTTATATGTTATATCGTAATAACATACAACGCTATACGTTATATCATAGTAGTATATAACGTTATACGTTATATCGTAATAGTATGTAACGTTATACGTTATATCGTAATAGCATATAACGTTATACGTTATATCGTAGTAGCATATAACGTTATACGTTATATCGTAATAGTATGTAACGTTATATGTTATATCGTAATAGCATATAACGTTATACGTTATATCGTAATAGCATATAACGTTATACGTTATATCGTAATAGCATATAACGTTATATGTTATATCGTAATAACATATAACGCTATACGTTATATCGTAATAGTATATAACGTTATACGTTATATCGTAATACTATATAACGTTATACGTTATATCGTAATAATATATAACGTTATATGTTATATCGTAATAACATATAACGCTATACGTTATATCGTAATAGTATATAACGTTATACGTTATATCGTAATACTATATAACGTTATACGTTATATCGTAATGGCATATAACGTTATACGTTATATCGTAATAGTATATAACGTTATATGTTATATCGTAATACTATATAACGTTATACGTTATATCGTAATAGTATATAACGTTATACGACATATCATAGTAGTATATAACGTTATACGTTATATCATAGTAGTATATAACGTTATACGTTATATCGTAATATTATATAACGATATACGTTATATCGTAATACTATATAACGTTATACGTTATATCGTAATAGCATATAACGTTATACGTTATATCGTGATAGCATATAACGTTATACGTTATATCGTAATACTATATAACGTTATACGTTATATCGTAATACTATATAACGTTATACGTTATATCATAGTAGGATATAACGTTATACGTTATATCGTAATAGTATATAACGTTATACGTTATATCGTAATAGCATATAACGTTATACGTTATATCGTAATAGCATATAACGTTATACGTTATATCGTAATACTATATAGCGTTATACGTTATATCGTAATAGCATATAACGTTATACGTTATATCGTAATAGTATATAACGTTATATGTTATATCGTAATAACATATAACGCTATACGTTATATGGTAATAGTATATAACGTTATACGTTATATCGTAATAGTATATAACGTTATAGGTTATATCATAGTAGTATATAACGTTATACGTTATATCGTAATATTATATAACGATATACGTTATATCGTAATAGTATATAACGTTATACGTTATATCATAGTAGTATATAACGTTATACGTTATATCGTAATATTATATAACGATATACGTTATATCGTAATAGTATATAACGTTATACGTTATATCGTAATAGCATATAACGATATACGTTATATCGTAATAATATATAACGTTATACGTTATATAGTAATAGCATATAACGTTATACGTTATATCGTAATACTATATAACGTTATACGTTATATCATAGTAGTATATAACGCTATACGTTATATCGTAATAGTATATAACGTTATACGTTATATCGTAATACTATATAACGTTATCCGTTATATCGTAATAGTATATAACGTTATAGGTTATATCGTAATACTATATAACGTTATACGTTATATCATAGTAGTATATAACGTTATACGCTATATCGTAATAGCATATAACGTTACACGTTATATCGTAATAGTATATAACTTTATATGTTATATCGTAATACTATATAACGTTATACGTTATATCGTAATAGCATATAACGTTATACGTTATATCGTAATAGTATATAACGTTATATATTATATCGTAATACTATATAACGCTATACGTTATATCGTAATAGTATATAACGTTATACGTTATATCGTAATACTATATAACGTTATACGTTATATCATAGTAGTATATAACGTTATACGTTATATCATAGTAGTATATAACGTTATACGTTATATCGTAATAGTATATAACGTTATATGTTATATCGTAATAGCATATAACGTTATACGTTATATCGTAATAGCATATAACGTTATACGTTATATCGTAATAGCATATAACGTTATACGTTATATCGTAATAGCATATAACGTTATACGTTATATCGTAATACTATATAACGTTATACGTTATATCGTAATATTATATAACGATATACGTTATATCGTAATAGTATATAACGTTATACGTTATATCGTAATAGCATATAACGATATACGTTATATCGTAATAATATATAACGTTATACGTTATATAGTAATAGCATATAACGTTATACGTTATATCGTAATACTATATAACGTTATACGTTATATCATAGTAGTATATAACGCTATACGTTATATCGTAATAGTATATAACGTTATACGTTATATCGTAATACTATATAACGTTATACGTTATATCGTAATGGCATATAACGTTATACGTTATATCGTAATAGCATATAACGTTATACGTTATATCGTAATAGTATATAAGGTTAACGGTTATATCGTAATACTATATAACGTTATTAGCTATATCATAATAGCATATAACGTTATACGTTATATCGTAATAGTATATAACGTTATACGTTATATCGTAATACTATATAACATTATATGTTATATCGTAATAGCATATAACGTTATACGTTATATCGTAATAGTATATAACGTTATACGTTATATCGTAATAGCATATAACGTTATACGTTATATCGTAATAGTATATAACGTTATATGTTATATCGTAATAACATACAACGCTATACGTTATATCATAGTAGTATATAACGTTATACGTTATATCGTAATAGTATGTAACGTTATACGTTATATCGTAATAGCATATAACGTTATACGTTATATCGTAGTAGCATATAGCGTTATACGTTATATCGTAATAGTATGTAACGTTATATGTTATATCGTAATAGCATATAACGTTATACGTTATATCGTAATAGCATATAACGTTATACGTTATATCGTAATAGCATATAACGTTATATGTTATATCGTAATAACATATAACGCTATACGTTATATCGTAATAGTATATAACGTTATACGTTATATCGTAATACTATATAACGTTATACGTTATATCGTAATAATATATAACGTTATATGTTATATCGTAATAACATATAACGCTATACGTTATATCGTAATAGTATATAACGTTATACGTTATATCGTAATACTATATAACGTTATACGTTATATCGTAATGGCATATAACGTTATACGTTATATCGTAATAGTATATAACGTTATATGTTATATCGTAATACTATATAACGTTATACGTTATATCGTAATAGTATATAACGTTATACGACATATCATAGTAGTATATAACGTTATACGTTATATCATAGTAGTATATAACGTTATACGTTATATCGTAATATTATATAACGATATAC